>NC_044066.1:14120977-14160977 GCF_902167405.1 Gadus morhua | reverse complement strand
GTGAACATTACAACATATGGGCCAAGTTCCTGTCCATACAAAATATTGTACAATAATATCCACATTTTCGCATTCGCAGCTGGTTGGGGGATCCAGAATCTGGATACAAAAGCATTGTTTAACTCCCAAATTCAAATCAAGCTAATTTAAAGTACGGGTATGCACAAGCCATTTCTCCTGGCCTCACTCAAACATCTGTTCATATGTATACCATATTCATACTTGATATGTCAGGATAAACATGTTGTGCTCATTCAGACCCTCATTCCTGCTACGAATGTTATCAAAGCAGCAAAGCACTTTCGTCTTTTCAAATCAGTGCAGGCTGCATCATTACGGATGACTGTGGCCCGACTGAACTGTGAATCACCGCGAGCACCAACACAAGGGTCTCTCTTCCCAAACACCAGAGTGCTTCAGCTATCTTTTACCTACGTGGTGAGAAGCCCTCGTGCTAAGTGCTCTCATACAGAGTTGGCGCATTAGAGTAGCATGTGACCAATGCAGACAGCAGACGTTTATGAGGGTTTACCCACCTAGACTGCGATGGAACAAATGGGCCACATCCAATCAGTTTCATTTCCTGTTCTGCTACCACAATACGTTTCGGAAAAAACACATCCATGCAACCCTAGCTGTAGGCGGTTGAAAACCGGCACCGGCGAACCCTCCATCGTCACAGCCTTTGTGTTGAAACAAGGGCTCCTTTATCTGCGAGCCAAGTCTGATCAGAGAGCATGGTGGACAGTGGGACGTGGCTCAGAGCTCCATCGGAATGGGGGGCAACAGATGCCTTGTTTTTGTAGCTATAGATAGAGAGAAGGAGGGAGGAGGAGACGAACAGGAAAAGAGAGGAGAGAGAAGGTAGATAGGAGGCCACTCCTGGAGGAGCACACTCTACTTAAAGGAGCAAAAAGCTCTGGGCATGGTTCAAGGCTGCGGTTTTGACTCTCTACTCATATCAATGTCCTCTTCCCAATTCACACCCAGTCCCCAACCTGACTGGCATTCTCTCTCTCCAGCACCTGCTCATACAAACACCTCTGGCATTTCAATACGCTGCTCTCGCTATATCGCATTTTACATTTCCCGCTCCTCCTCTCCTACGCTTGCTCCTCCTCACAATCGCTATCACGGTCACCATGCTCGGGCCTTTTCACGTTAGCATAAATGGCTACACTTTCCATAACTGGCAAGCTGACAGAACTGCACTAAAAAAAAAAACGTACGCCATAAAAACGCACGCTAAGTAACACTACCATGTTCATCCTTATGAAGACTCTAAACGATTCAGCGGTGGTCTCCACTTTGCCGGGTTTAGATGCAACCGCGAAAGCATAGCGGAGACACTTAACCAGAGTCTCCTGCTCTTGGGGAAAGAGCAGGAGGAGGACATTGGTAAATGGTTTGGCCCTCAATTACCGCAGAATAATGGGGCCTCCGAGTTCGTCAGCGGTTCACAACAACACAATGCACACGAGTAGTGCACGAGCAAGCGTAGGGTTTTAATACGGGGGGCGGGGGGTCTAAAAGAATCACTGTTATTCCTGAGAGCAGTGGGGGGAGGGGGGCATGGGAGTGTATGCTGCGCTGTGAGTTTGCATCTCTCACAGTTTTACATACATCAATAATACAACAGAGGGTTCGTACAAGTTGGTGTTCCTCGCTTGGTAAGTACTAGTGTTTAGCTTTAACCCAGTGGTTCTCACAAGGACCACTGGGTGGTGATTGGGCTACAGTGTGTGCACAGTTGAGCCAACCATGTCCCTGTGAGCTGGTGTATGTCTGTGCATGTATTCGTCGGGTTAGCCATGTGCCAAATGTTTCTATGAGGTTGGATGCTTGTTACACCACCAACGTCCCCACAAAGGGGGATGCATGTGTGTCTTTCTACAGCTGTGTGTGTGTGTGTGTGTGTGTGTGTGTGTGTGTGTGTGTGTGTGTGTGTGTGTGTGTGTGTATGTGTGTGTGTGTTGTGTGTGTGTGTGTGTGTGTGTGATGTCAGGCTGAAAACACACACACACACACACACACACACACACACACGGTATACTGAATTTTAAGTCCATTATTGACTGCTGTTTGGACCTGTGAAGTAAATTGAATTAAAGAGCAAATACATATTCATGAGATGACCTCTCCACAAGCAATCATTAAACAGTAGATTCACTGTCAGATCCAACAATTAACCCATGCTTCAGGTGAATGCCCCCGCTTCAAACAACCCCGAATCCTACCTGTATTGGGATTTGAGATTTAATACCTAAAATATACCTCACTCATTTTAGTCAAAGATGCAAAGAACATGAGAGGCAAAGAGAGAGAGGAAAGGGAGGGAGGGAGGGAGGGAGGGAGGGGGAGAGAGAGAGAGAGAGAGAGAGAGAGAGAGAGAGAGAGAGAGAGAGAGAGAGAGAGAGAGAGAGAGAGAGAGAGAGAGAGAGAGAGAGAGAGAGAGAGAGAGAGAGAGAGAGAGAGAGAATACAGGGAGAATGATTCAGAGAGGGGAGTGACAGTGCACGGACAGTAATGAAGAGCGAGGTAGAGGGAACGGGTGTGGGTAGGACAGAGAGAGAGAGAGCGAGGGAGAGAGAGAGAGTTAATGTGAGCCATGAGAGGGAGCCATCAAAGATAATAGAGGAGGAGAGAGAGTGACAGACAAGTCTGAAGAGAAAGAAGACGGCGTAATTATGTTCTCATGCTGGGAGATGGGGAAGTCTCTGCTATGAGATTGGCCTCTATTCAGCCAGTTTCTTCCCCAACCCATAGAGACACCATGGAGAACAGAATACTTGGAGAAGGAGGGGGTCAGTGCTAGACATTTTTAAAACCCTTCAAACAGTCGTATTAAAATGTAAAGGTAACTAAATGTAACGTAAAAGAATACATAATTGCACAAGCCACGTAAGTAGGTACATTTCAGGTTGTGAATACATATTCACAACGATTATATTCACGTGCTTTAAATGTGTCAATAATATAAATACAAATATTTTACTCAATTTAACTTTGTAAGTTGAGGGATAACCTTGCCTTCTGAACCCTGACACTGTTGTGGACGCATTTTATGTTTACCCGTGCGCTCCCAGGTTTCTGTGCCCAGGTGGTCGAGATAAATGGATGGCCACAAACACCAGCCCTGAGTTTCAAGGTCTGATATCTAAATCAATACATTATTTCACCCATCCATGCTCCAAACCCCTGGTGGCTGGGTCTCTCATCCTGCTCTGCCTCCCCCGTTACCTCTCTTCTCTCCCTCCTCCCCCTGTTCCCTCTCCCTCTCCCTCCTCCCCCTGTTCCCTCTCTTCTCTCCCTCCTCCCCCTGTTCCCTCTCTCTCCTTCCTCCCCCGTTCCCTCTCTTCTCTCCCTCCTCCCCCGTTCCCTCTCTTCTCTCCCTCTCCTTCCTCCCCCTGTTCCCTCTCTTCTCTCCCTCCTCCCCCGTTCCCTCTCTTCTCTCCCTCCTCCCCCGTTACCTCTCTTCTCTCCCTCCTCCCCCTGTTCCCTCTCCCTCTCCTTCCTCTCCCGTTCCCTCTCTTCTCTCCCTCTCCCTCTCCTTCCTCCCCCGTTCCCTCTCTTCTCTCCCTCTCCCTCCTCCCCCTGTTCCCTCTCCCTCTCCCTCCTCCCCCTGTTCCCTCTCTTCTCTCCCTCCTCCCCCTCTTCCCTCTCTTCTCTCCCTCCTCCCCCTGTTCCCTCTCCCTCCTCCCCCTGTTCCCTCTCTTCTCTCCCTCCTCCCCCTGTTCCCTCTCCCTCTCCTTCCTCCCCCGTTCCCTCTCTTCTCTTCTCTCCCTCCTCCCCCCGTTCCCTCTCTTCTCTCCCTCCTCCCCCTGTTCCCTCTCTTGCCTCCCTCTCCTTCCTCCCCCGTTCCCTCTCTTCTCTCCCTCCTCCCCCTCTTCCCTCTCTTCTCTCCCTCCTCCCCCTGTTCCCTCTCTTCTCTCCCTCCTCCCCCGTTCCCTCTCTTCTCTCCCTCTCCTTCCTCCCCCGTTCCCTCTCTTCTCTCCCTCCTCCCCCTGTTCCCTCTCTTCTCTCCCTCCTCCCCCTGTTCCCTCTCTTCTCTCCCTCCTCCCCCTGTTCCCTCTCTTCTCTCCCTCTCCTTCCTCCCCCGTTCCCTCTCTTCTCTCCCTCCTCCCCCTGTTCCCTCTCTTCTCTCCCTCCTCCCCCTGTTCCCTCTCTTCTCTCCCTCCTCCCCCGTTCCCTCTCTTCTCTCCCTCTCCTTCCTCCCCCGTTCCCTCTCTTCTCTCCCTCCTCCCCCTGTTCCCTCTCTTCTCTCCCTCCTCCCCCTGTTCCCTCTCTTCTCTCCCTCCTCCCCCTGTTCCCTCTCTTCTCTCCCCCTCCGTCCTCCCCCTCTTCCCTCTCTTCTCTCCCTCCTCCCCCTGTTCCCTCTCTTCTCTCCCCCTCCCTCCCCCCCATTTTCTTTGGCTGTACAGCTCAGGTAATATACAAAATGCATGCCTGTAGCTACAGAAGGAACCTAACCATAGCAAGAATTCAAAGAAGATAAAATTCAAAATACTCACATCAATACACCAATGTAGCAAATTGAAAGCCATCTGAGCTCATTTCAGAAATGATTTGATATGCAGTGCTGCTTTTGTCGTTTCATTTTAAAGCAAAATAAACACATTTCCCTGTATGCCGGTTGCAAATTGAATGGATGAAAAAATTCATCCCAAAAAAGTTTCCAACACAAAATCTTTGCTTTCCTTTGACATCCTCTCTCCCCAGTTGTAACATTTTCATTACTCCTCATTCCTCTACTGCCCCCTGCCCATCCTATCCAAGGACACAAGCTATGAAATGTGTGTCTGTGTGTGTGTGTGTGTGTGTGTGTGTGTGTGTGTGTGTGTGTGTGTGTGTGTGTGTGTGTGTGCGTGCGTGAGAGCGTGCAACCGCGCAACTGGCTCCCGATATTAAAACATGATGAAAGAAAAATGCACAAAATGCATTTCAACCCCACCCTCCACCTTTCTCCATCTTCTCTCTTTCTCTTTTTGACTGTGACCTGAATAGCGACTCTTCAGAGAATATGCCCTCTAACTGTTCTAGATACAACTCGCACAGCACACATACACCATATACATTATGTACACATAGGACCACAAACGACCACTTAGGTTGAACAAAGTATCCATGCATGCCATGCATCCATCCATCCATCCATCCATCCACCCAGCTCGCTAGCATATTCAGTACGATTCCAGTCATAGCTGGAATCGTCTAGCCACAGCTAGCATTATATGTTATCATCTAAGAGCCACCAATAGCATTAACTAATCTTGCTAACTAGCCTCAGCTAGCCACAGCTAGAATCAGCTTGCTATATCTAGCAGTGAATTAAAACTAGCATGGGCTAGCCACTGTTACCGACAGCTAGTCAGAGCTAGCAATATCTAGCAACGATTAGCCTCATCCAGCCCAATGCCGCTGGTGGTCGAAGCTAACATTAGCATTAATTCACTAACAATGAGCAGCTAACTCCCCTTCCCTTTGGTTGATTTTTTATCAAACTGAATTCTCAGTGAAGCAATTACCGGAAATTACAAAACACTTTCTGTTCTGTGTGTGTGTGTGTGTGTGTGTGTGTGTGTGTGTGTGTGTGTGTGTGTGTGTGTGTGTGTGTGTGTGTGTGTGTGTGTGTGTGTGTGTGTGTGTGTTCTATTCCGGGAGAAAGCCTCCCATAGAGCTTCCTCCGTGTCGGTCTCCATTCCATCCGTTAATCCATTCTCTATTCAGATTTTCTCTGCTCCCCCCGACCCCACTCACCGACTTTTGTTTAACCTAACCGTACCTTATCACACACACACACACACACACACACACACACACACACACACACACACACACACACACACACACACACACACACACACACACACACACACACACACAGCTTCGTTTCACATGACCATACCTTATCACTCTGACCAGCCATTCGGTGTGTTTTAGACATGTTGCCTCTGATTCAGCTCAAATTAATTATTCTCCATTGGCTTCATTGCTTCATATATAAGCTTCATTGTTGAAACACAATATCAAGAGGAATCTCGACTCAGATAAGCTGTGTTTAACCAACCGAACCTCCAAAGCCAATTCCTTCTTTGTGAAACATTTTAAGTGTGTTGTTGTTTATGTGGATTTCGTTAGGATCAGGCTAGTACCTAAAGGACAATTTGTAAGCTTTTAAACCACGACTTCATCTGAAGAAACCAGGACCCATGTGTTTGTACAGTCTGGAATAAATGATGCACATCGCTCTGTGTTTTTTCTTCTACTATTTTAACCGACACACCTGCAGGTTACCCGCAGCCCGAAAATAGACCCAGTTTGCCTCGTAACTGAGGCTAACTGCGGCTGACCACAGGCAACTGCACTCTTTGGATCTCTCCCCCCTCCCCCCCCACACACACACACACAGACAGACACACAGGTGTGCGAGTGTGTAGACAGCATGTGCCATTTTATCTTGTCTAAGGTAATTGATTCTGAGAGCCTGATTGCATCTGGACAGGATCGCAGATGTTTTAGGGTGACTGAGAGGGGGAGTGAGTGGGAGAAGGAGTGCCATGTATGAATACATATCACAACTCTTTAAGAACCTACCTGGTCTTAATGAGCGAGGAGACGAGAGAAAAAGAAATGGATGAGGGATCAAAAGTTGTAGAGATCAACAGAGAACGATAAAGAGACTAGCACACGCTAATCTGTATGAGTCTAATCTAAAACTAAAGAAGACATTCAGTGTGTGCAAAGTAGACATAGCACACTGGGCAGAGAGCGAACGCCTTATCCCTCCCCCCTCTCTCTGAACGCTCACAGTGGAGCTAGTAGTCTCTTTGTGTATTTCTTCGAATGTGTTTTGTGCATAATATATGTGTGTATATATTTTTGTTTCATTGTGTGTGTGAGTATGTCTGTGTGTTTGCTTATGTTGTGCAGGACTGTGTTGATAAGAACTAGCCACGGGGGTTAAAGTCCCCGACCATATACCTGGTTGGCTGGAGCATGTCCAGTTTATGGTGGCGCCAGAGATAGAAACAAAGAGGGCGCTGGGGAGGAAAGGTATGAGCTACTTAACCAGGCCTGAGGGCTCTGGCTCTCCCACCAGTCCTCGAGTGTTCCCTGGGCCAGCTTGTGTGGCCCCTATCATCCCTTTTGTCAGTCACTGCATCATAGTGCCATGGGACTAACCACAAATTAGACGTATATATATATGTAACCTAAAACACTGATTGGAGCGTTCCTCTACGTAAATGTTCTGCATTTATACCGCATTTTTCTAACCAGCGGCCCACTCAAAGCACTTTACTATATTGCCCAACATTCACCCATTCATGTACATGTCAGCCATGCAGGGCGACAGCCAGCTCGTCGGGAGCAGTCAGGGTGAGGCGTCTTGCTCAGGGACACCTCGACACTCGTTGGTTGAATAATATTTGAATACTATTTCATACCTTGTACCAGTGTGTTTTTTTGGCATGCAGCGGTTTTACATGTGTTTGTATTTTTGTAACCCTTTTTGTGCGTCTTTGTCACTTGCGTTTCTGCGCGTGTGTGTGTCTTTGTCCCATGAGTTTGTGCGCGTGTGCGCGTCGATATGCCTTAGTGTTGTTGTTCGTCTCCCCATCGTTGTGTACGACAGGTGTAGCTGTACCTCCAGAGGTGGTTGGCAGTAGGGGGTCGGCCGCTGTAATTATGAAGTAATTATTGATGAACCCCACCATCATTAGCACCTCCCCACCCGGCGGCCCCCTGCAGTGATTTAAACACTCCTTCAGACGGGACCCAGCAGGCCCCACCTCGCCCTCTCAGAACCTTCAGGAGGGTGGGGCTTTGACATGAGGATGATGCTGCCACTCAAACACCGCAGAAACAACACAGGAATAATCAATAGGAGAGGATACACTTCCATCCTCCGAACCAAAGAAACACCAGAACACACTCACACACAAATACACACTACCTGATATATGGCTGCACAGAGAGAGACAGAGCAAGAGGCTGAGAGAGGCCGAGAGAGAGAGGCCGAGAGAGAGAGAGAGAGAGAGAGAGAGAGAGAGAGAGAGAACAAGAGCAAGAGAGAGAGATCAATAGTCAATCACCCTGTGTAAATCTTTACAGACTCGACTGGATCTCGGAAAAATACCAACCTTATTACTGAACACGAATGCTACTCTCCAAGGCCTGCGCCTGCAGGCAAACACACACACGAACGCGCACGCACACAGACAGGAATTCAGATAATAAAGACAAATAGGAACAAAGGTGAATACAGAGACCCACAGCTACATAACTGGCAGAGGAAATAGAAAAGGCATATAGTTGGTGGGTAGACTGATATTCAATCAGACAGCCTCCAGTCACATGGGACCGACAGCCTGACAGACGGACAGACAGAAGGGTAGACAGACGGGCAGAAGACAGACGATTGCTCCTGCATTGTAATGTCTCTGTACGCCAACTCGTCTAAAATCCAGCGCCATGCTGTTCAGAAGGCCGTTGTAAACCCGCCGCCACGCAGCGGCTGGTCGTGCAACGGTCATGCACTGATTACAAACACACACAAACACACACACACAAACACACGCACAAACTAACACCCGACACACAGAGATGAACCCACTCCCACTAACATACACACAAACCTAACACACTCATAAAAACACACACACACACACACACACACACTCTCCTGACACAAACCCACATACACACACAAACACTAATACACACACACGCACACTGATTTACCCACTCCCCCTCACCAACACACACTGACACCCTCCTGCGCTTTTCTTCTGTATTGAATGCCCTCACCGCGGCCGCCCCTGGTTCCTCTTAAAAGCAGTCGGTTGGCAGGAAACTCTTCAATACGACGGCCATTACGGCAGCTCCATGGGGCCAAGAAGGTCAGCAACATCACCACCCGTAGAGAGAGAGAGAGAGAGAGAGAGAGAGAGAGAGAGAGAGAGAGAGAGAGAGAGAGAGAGAGAGAGAGAGAGAGAGAGAGAGAGAGAGAGAGAGAGAGAGAGAGAGAGAGAGAGAGAGAGAGAGAGCGACCCAGAGAGATGGAGAGAGAGAGCGACCCAGAGAGATGGAGAGAGAGAGCGAAAAAGAGAGTAAGATAGAGAGACAGAGACAGAGAAAGAGAGAGAGAGAGAGAGAGAGAGAGAAGGAATAGCAGAGTGGTGGTGGGGAGCTGAAAATAGCCGGACCAGTCACGGGTCACTGCGATGGTGAACCAGGGAGGAAGATGGCTTCAGCTGGTAAATGAGTCAACGGCTCTCTCTGAAGGCCAGAGGAGGAGACTTTAAATAAACTCTCTATGGGACTCAAACCCACCGTGGAGGTCGGTGGGTAATCACAATAATGGCGGGTAAGGGGGGGCCTGGAGCTTCTGAGATTAGATCCACGTGGCCTTGGACTTTAGAAGAACCTGCCACGAAGGCACTAAGTCCATCCAAGACCCACCCACCTACCAACTGCCCAAATAGTTATAATCCAAACCCTCCCTCAGCTTACTGTTAAATTGGGATGTTGGTCTGATCATTCCTGGTAGAGCCAAGGAGAGGCAATCTGAGGGTTCAAACCAATGAGTGACAACAACTTAAATTTACATTTAAGGCATTTAGCAGACTATTTTATCCAAAGTGACTTACAAGTACATTTGCCCAATGAAAGAGAAACAATAATATATCACTGTCGGTACAGTAAGGATGTTTATAGAACCAACTGACAAGCACTAACAATTGCTAGCTTAACCCATTCCCTGTATAAAACAAGGATAGCTAGGGTAAAATGCTACCTGCTACCTTTAAGTGCCGTACACTATACAATAAGCTTCCAAAGAAGGTAAGGGGTTCTTGAATTGCAACAGTGAATGAGGGTACACTGGTTGAAAATCAGTTGCTCGTGTGTTGAAGACGGCTGAGCGTTAATTGACAAAATATTCACATAATGGATGTTTCCTGAGGTACAAAATGAACAGTTTTTTTAAATGAAGGTGCCATCAAGGTATAATTGGACTTCTTTTATTTGGCAAATAAATATTTTAGAAGCAGGATGAGCATTACTATTTTTCTGCAGACCAATATAAAAGGGGGAGGTCTGGAATAAATTCCCTCATCATCTTCACCATCTCCCAACAAACGGAACAAAGGACACCTGACACAAAGAGCCAATCAGAAGCTGCCCCTTGCAATGACCTGTGATTCACCGTAGGTGGTGCTGTTCCTGTGGTTTCGCCTTCAGTGTTGTGTTGCCCTTTAAAGAAACCGTGGAGCAGGCTGAGATGGCTCCGAGCTCAATGGTAATTACAGCCAGCGCCTGGGGGAGTAGGTGCTGTTTCACATGGACAATGTGACTCGCCTGTAGAGTATAAAAATACCCCAGAGACGTGTGGAAAGTCAATGCATTCCTCCGGTATTGGCATCTCCTCCACGGCGCCTTTATAGATGAAAGACCGCGCATTGAGAATGTACCTTGTTAGCTCATTACAAAATGATATTCTCCAACAAAGAATGTCCAAGTTGATAAGTCATCCAATCGTAATCGATTTAGCTCTCTCTACATCCATCAAAATTGACGCTTGAGTTACATAACGTGTGGGAGTGGCCTAAGGCCCAATCCCATTTCTACCCCTTACCCCTTCCCCTTCCCCCTTAAAAACAAGGGGGAGGGGTAAGGGTAAGGGGTAAGGGGTAGAAATGGGATTGGGCCTAACTCTACCGTGCAACCAGGTGGAGGGTAGAGAGATCAGTGGTCTGTAACTGGTAGGCTGATCTGTACGGTAGAGAGATCAGCCGTATACCAGTGGTTTGTCACTGGTAGGCTGATCTATCAACTTCCTATCCCATCTATCCTAATAGCACGTGTCTTAGTGAAATGTAAATTATGTCATCGTTACCCTGCCTTAGGGCTACAAATAAAAAAAATTGCCACGATTGATCAGATCGTCAACCGTCTACGTCGTCTTAACTGACGTCCTAACCCTGATGCAGCTCGGCGATCCCTATCGAACCAGTTCCATGCTGACTCTTTACTGTGCTGCTGTTGGCAGTTGAAGCCCCCAGCTAGATACTGTGTTTTGTCACTTTAGCCCCGTATGTGTCAACACGTCAAGTATAGCATTAAACGGTGTCTAAATAACAGTCACACTTTAACCTATGGGGTAAGCTATGAAGCAACGCCCCATGGGAAGTCACGACCTGATTATAGCTGGAGGAAGTCTGTTTATTAGCCAAACAATCAGGGAAATCCCACGTGTGAATTCAATACTGATGATAAGCCAATCATCCATAGGGTTGACAGAAGTTAGCATAGCTGTGATCCGCGGTTATCGTCAGTATGTGGGTCAATCAAGATGAGCGCTCATTCTGAAACCAATGATGCAGTTAAACTGCTTCAACCTGCTCATTGCCTTATAGTCGTTAATTAGTTTTAATTATTCAACACAACTTTACAAAGAAAAAAACCCACAAACGAATCACACGCAAACATCACCACGGACTCTCCCTCATCATCACCTGCCAGTCAACAGATGCTTTCGCTTTCACCGAAAGGACTTGTGGCCATGTCGCTGTTGGAGCAGTCAAACAGGACAAACAAGGCGGCCCAGGTTGTTTACTACTGCTCTGGGACCAGGGAGGGGAGACACACAGCTGAGAGGGAGATGGAGAAGGAGGTCAACAGAGAACAAGAATGAGGGAGACAACACTGGAGACTGAGATGCAGGGGTCGGAGAGGGACAGGAAAGGGAGAGAGAGAGAGAGAGAGAGAGAGAGAGAGAGAGAGAGAGAGAGAGAGAGAGAGAGAGAGAGAGAGAGAGAGAGAGAGAGAGAGAGAGAGAGAGAGAGAGAGAGAGAGAGAGAGAGAGAGAGAGAGAGAGAGAGAGAGAGAGAGAGAGAGAGAGAGAGAGAGAGAGAACAAAAAATAATACAGGAAAGGAGGACAAGAGGACAAGAGTGCAGAGCCCGACACTGGTACAGCCACGGTGACAGAGTGCCTTCTGGGAGGTGTAGTCCCAAGCTGGCTCTAGGTTACACTTACACAGAGATAGCTACACTCAAGGTTAGAGGTCAGAGATGATGACATTATACTAGCGTTCGCTACAACACCACGGGTTTGTATCTCCCTACTCATAGGGGTTAAGGGAAGTTCAGTGTGACAACGTTCCTTGAAATGCTCCGTACATGTGCGAGTGTAAAAAGCTCAGAGATCAGATTGTATCAGACAGAAAGACAACAGGCAGACAGACAATCGGAGTACCTCAAACTCAAGAGGCTGGTGTCTCCCTGTGAACTTAAGCTCGAGCATTTCCAAACCCTGACAGGTCAATCCATCAACACGGCCGACAGACGCTCTGCTGGGCACATCTACCTCCCCACACCAAGCAGAGCTGGGGGATTGTTCTGAGGCACGCGACAATACCGTGATGTTGCTGTTCACGTCCAGGGATAACCAATAAGATATCTGAGAGATGAGATTGATGTGTGGTAAAATTGAGATGTATGTGTTATGGAATAGAGATTTGGGTGTGTTATTAAATTGAGGGGTGTGTGTGTGTCATGGAAGGAGGGTGTGTGTGTGTATCATGGATTAAGGATTTGTGTGTCTACCTTGGAATGAGGCTGTGTCTGTGTTATGGAATGGAGGTATATGTGTGTGTGTGTGTGTGTGTGTGTGTGTGTGTGTGTGTGTGTGTGTGTGTGTGTGTGGCGAGCGGGTGTGTGTATGTGTTTGTATGATCTGTTTGTATGTATGTATGTATTTATGTACTGTATGTACTAGGGCTGGGCGACTAATCAATTTTTTGATTACTGACTGTTTTAAAGGGCAGAACAACTGGATACATATCTGTCTATTATTTTAGATTGGAACATTTTCTTTGGACCATTTTGTGTATTTTTTAAGGCGAAATTTCTCCGATACAATGTTTTTTTTGGGCGAGACATGCTGAACATGTTTTCAAACTCAAAAATAATCATTTGAATAATCGTGATTTCAATATTGACCAAAGTAATCGTGAGTAAGATTTTTCCCATAATAGAGCAGCCCTAGTATGTACACGTGTGTGTGTGTGTGTGTGTGTGTGTGTGTGTGTGTGTGTGTGTGTGTGTGTGTGTGTGTGTGTGTGTGTGTGTGTGTGTGTGTGTGTGTGTGTGTGTGTGTGTGTGTGTGTGTGTGTGTGTGTGTGTGTGTGTGCGCGCGCGTGCATTTCAATGTTTGTGATTCTTTCTCTGTATGTCCATGACAGGGCTCGGAGCAGCTTAATAACAGGCTCCAGCGGCGCTGATCTGAAGTCAGCAGATGACAACAGGAGAATATTTAGAGCTGATCACTTCAGACTGTCAAGCCGGGGGTTGAACAGTCAACACACACGCCAGACCGAAGATGGATCCATCAGTACTGTACGTGTGTGTGTGTGAGAGGCAGTGCACAACACCGCTGGCTGTGTGTGTGTGTGTGTGTGTGTGTGTGTGTGTGTGTGTGTGTGTGTGTGTGTGTGTGTGTGTGTGTGTGTGTGTGTGTGTGTGTGTGTGTGTGTGTGTGTTTTTCGGACAACATATGTCAATTGGATCGATTATCGTTAATCTCTCATCCCCCGTAAGCGATCATCTGTCACCCGTCATCGACGGACTGTGTGTGATTCAAAAGGCCGGGCGTCTTTCTGTCGGTCCAAGCCGCTAAATTACGACCACTCAGAGCTTTGGATGAGCTGTACTAACACAGGTGTGGATCAGGTGGATCAGCAGGGGAAGGCCAGATCCTAATGTTCGAGATAGACCCTCACGGAAACAATTCTTTATCTAGAGTCTCTCTCTCTCTCTCTCTCTCTCTCTCTCTCTCTCTCTCTCTCTCTCTCTCTCTCTCTCTCTCTCTCTCTCTCTCTCTCTCTCTCTCTCTCTCTCTCTCTCTCTCTCTCTCTCTCTCTCTCATGTTACAAATGCTGTCAAGTGGATTTGAGGAGAGACACCACAGACACACACACACACACACACACACACACACACACCTTACATTTCTATTTCGTCAACACCATTTTAACGACATTTATACTAGCATAGATTCACTGTCCACGCCAGACTGAGGAAAACACGCACCACAATGTGTAAACCTTGAACACCTCATTGCCATGCCAATGGAAAAATAAGTTGGACAGAGGGCTCTTTGTTTTGAGCTCACCAAGAACCAAACATACTCTATGGAGGACTCGGTCTGTAACACGGGAATGAAAAGCCCTTGGCTACAAGTTTATAGAACATGCATTCACACATTGAATTCAACCAATGAAAAGGCCAATGGCCAATTAAACCCTTCCACTGACTTTCTGGTCGGCACACAGGTTATAGGAATAATGGCATGGCTTTGCTTAGCAATCAACAAGATGGACACTTCGCACACATAAATGTTCTCTCTTTACAGCAATCACAACTACAACCGATCCAGTGTGTAGTGCATTAAGAATACGATAGCGTTACACAGGCTACATGATCTTCAATCGATGGACCCTTCAACAGAAGCGCAGCCGCGCATTCCTCCACTGGCAGCTCTCGCGAGATTACTGAGATAAAAACAATAATTTAGTTTCGTTACTTTTTCCAGTCCGTTTTTTTGATCAACCGTACATACAAATCAGGGCTGACAGGAGTCAGAGCAAAAAAAACAGTGAACCACACCAGTGAAGCCAACCAGTGAACCACACCAGTGAACCCAGTGATCTGTCACACGGTCGCGGTGCTTCTTCACAACACGGCAGCGTGCTGGGGGGCTCGCGCTCGGCAGCTCGCTCCCACACGCGAAGAGCAAGTTGCGCTCTCTACAAACATCACGAGAGAAGGTCAATTCGGAAATGTTACGACAATTATTAAGGTTAAATCCTCCTTAAAACGAGACAGCCCGGTTGTCAGTTTACCAAAAGAGCAGATTTATCAGAATTTTTGTTTTTTCCGCATTCGTACTTTTCCCCGTCGGTGTCCCCCCAGTAAGTTGAACGGACAATCAAACCAAAACTTGTTCCTGTCGTCGACGTCTGGCGTTAACCGCCACGGTTCTCTTACCTGCAGGACACGGTGATCTCAACTTTGGTGGCCGGGATAGCGGCGTTGAGCGGGTCGAAGTCGCCTATGGACGCCATGTTGAGGAAAGTGTTGCTCATGCCGAAAGGTTTTCTTATCCAGCCCTCCTCCTCCTGGCGCGTGGCGCGATCAGACCGCACCTCCTACTCCTCGAGCGGCGCGGGGAGAAAGGTGTGTGCGCGCGAACGGCTCGCAACGCCAAGCGGGCAGGCGGCAGGAATCTGGGATAGATGTGATGTCATCCAAAACACACCGTATTTTTTTCTCTCTCCCTCTCCCTCTCTCCCTCTCCCTCTCTCCCTCTCCCTCTCCCTCTCCCTCTCCCTCTCTCTCTCTCTCTCTCTCTCTCTCTCTCTCTCTCTCTCTCTCTCTCTCTCTCTCTCTCTCTCTCTCAGCATCAGCCTCTCTCTCACTTTCTTTCTTTCTTATTCTCTTTCTCCATCTCTATCAAACACTCATTCTGTCTATCCTGTCTTTCCGTCTCTCTTACCCTCTCTCTCTCCATCTTGTCCTCTCTCCATCTCTCTTACCATGTCTCTCTCCATCTCTTATACTCTCTCTCCATCCCTCTTACCCTCTCTCGGCCTCACACACGGCTAGTGTCTCTCTGTCCTCATCCCTCCAGGCGCGGGATTGGATGTTAATTAAGTAAATAGTGGAGTGACAATAATACAAAAGACAACGTCCACAGATTATGGTGTGTGTGAGTGTGTGTGCATGCGAGCTTGTGTGGTTGTGTGCGTGTGGCTGGCTGTGGTTCTGTGCGTGTGGTTGTGTGTGCGTGTGCTTGCATGTGTGTGAGCATGCTCTTGTTTGTGCGGGCGTTTGTGTGCGTGCGTGTGTGCATGCCTGTGTATGTGCGTGCGCGTGTGTGTGTGCGTGCGCACATGGTTCTCTAAAGATGACGCACCATTCCTCACTGGTTACTGACCGACTACATATCCAAATATAGCTCACACACTCACAAATGTACACACATACATGCACACATGCACACACACACTCAAACTACAGGCTTTCCCACGCATAAGCGCACAAAAACACTCACCCTGGCACACAAACAGAAAAATACACAACGTGGAATCCAGAGATTGGTTGAGGTAAGGTCGTCGATCCCTCTGACAATCAATCAACCATCACCCATCCCCCTGTCAATTAATCATCCATCAACCATCCCTCTCTCAATTAATCATGCAGCCATCCATCACCCGTTCTTCTGTCAATCAATAATCCATCCATCTCCCTTCCCTCTGTCAATCAATCAACCAACACCCATCCCTCTGTCAATCAATCAATCATCCCTGATCCCTCTGTCAATCAATCATCCATCACCCATCCCTCTGTCAATCAATCAACCATCCCTGATCCCTCCGTCAATCAATCATCCATCCATCACCGTTCCCTCTGTCAATCAATCATCCATCACCCATCCTTCTGTCAATCAATCATCCATCACCCATCCTTCTGTCAATCAATCAATCATCCATCACCCATCACATCTGAAGACACTGTGTGCGCGGTGTTAAAACCATTCAAATTAATGTCATCACCCCCTAAAGATGTGACTCCATGTTTCAGGTCTGGTCCTTAGAGACGGCCCCCGGTTCTGTGGGATGCCGTTTCCGTGGCGGCCAGGGAGCCGGCGCCTCCATCTCGCCTAGTCTTTCCAGCTCATAAAGCAGCACTGGTATTTATAGCCGGAGGGATCGCGGACGAGGAGAGACAAGCGGAGGGGAGGGAGATATCGACCCTTTCCTTGGTCAGTCACTTATATTAACAGAGCTCAGGAAATAGCAACACAGCCGTCCTCCTCGTCGAACACTGTATGTGTGTGTGTGTGTTTTCTCGTTAACGATTATCTCGTTATGAATTTATCGAAGCCCTTTATAGATCTGAAATGATTGGTTACTTTACTGTGTGGTCCTCGAAATAATGCCCTCCTCCCTCCCGCTCTCGTTCTGTGTGTTTCTCTCCTTCTCCCTCTCCCTCGTCATCATGTCTTCTCTCCTCTCTCTGTATCTGGGTTGATCTTCCTGCTAGATTTAACATCTCGGATGGCTTTAGGCTTCTCAGTCAGGAATTCCATCTCTTTTCTGTTTACCTCATCTATATCCCTCACGCATGCACACCTTTCAGATGGGAATAGACCAGTCTCTCCCACTACGTCTGACCATATTTACGCCTCCAGTGGAGTTCTCAGCCCAGCCGTTTTCACCCAGTGAATATTGATCTCTCTAGAATCTCCTGGGATCTCTGAAGCACTTCCTCTGCTGCTAGTCAAATAGTATCTGGGAAATAGGTTTGATTCCCGGGCAGTGTAAGTAGAATCAGGCCAGGCAGGCATGGAGACAGCTCGGGTAAATGAGCTCCCGGAAGCACCAATCAGATCACTCAGACATGGTATCCCACTATGAGCAATCAATATCTTCTCATCTGATATGCACTTGATTTCCACCCTAGCTGAATGGAAGACTACAAATACTTGATTCAGTCATCACACAATTTTCTTTTGAAGTATTCAGAATATCTGATAAAAGTAGACGCCGAACACAAAAACAACAGATTTGCTAAAATATGCAACACACCATCCACTTCAGAGATCAGTACAGTCAACTTTCAAGAGATTCCAGCACAGAAAAAGTAGTTTCACAGACCCTTACCTTTCAAAGAGATGATATTGGAGGGTTATCTTTCAGTAATAATATAGATTTCCGCAGCAATCCATGCTCCATCGCACAGGGGAGACCTCTGCTCTGCTACACTCCAGACAGCAACATAAAGCCAGAGTTATTGAAGAATAGCATCCAAGATATGAACACTTCAAGGTAAGTGGGAAAGGTTATGATTTTACACTTGACGGTTTTAAGGCCAGAAACACGGTAGGTCCAGTTTCGGCCACCACCCATCACAGGACACAATGTATGCCCTTGCCCTTTTTTTCCTCCCCATTTTTATAATGATAGTGTCATAGTTCTAAAAATAATTTGACATACATGACAGGACAACACATCACGCCATGTCAAAATAGATACTCCATTCTCACTGCCTTTTGAATAAACCCGTCTTTGCACTTAAATTCCCTTCTTGTTTATTCCACAAATATTTCGGCCTTCTTAAAGGTCCCATGGCATGATACTTTATGGATGCTTTTACACAGGTGTTAGTGGGCCCCTAATACAGTACTGTACTTGAAGACGTTAAAAAAATTCAGCCTTGTTGCAACATTACAGCCACTACGAGCCAGTCCCACAAAGAGCTTTCCACAAACGTGCCATTTTTTTGAGGCGGGTAAAGGTTGAGGGTGGGGGTGTGGCCCTGAGCAGCTTGCGGCCATGGTACCATGCGCTAGTGTTTACAGTTGATGTATTGTATCGCAATGACGAGGCGCACATAGCTCATGGCCGTGTTCTGTAAATATCTAGAACACTGGGTGCTCTGGCGGGAGTCCCGGAGCTCTATATCTAAATAATATCCTATTATACATGGATATCTTTATCATATAATATATATGTAGCAGGTTCACAGAGCGCTTGCACACCAGGTTTGCTTTTTCCAACAGAAAGTCCTTTTATTTCGTTCGCTCAGTCCAACAAAACACAATTCCTTGGACGTAAATCATAACTCCGCTCCAAGCGGTCACAGGATGCGTTTCCAGGCGATCTCTGGTGTCGATCGCCCCTGCCTCTCTCTCTCTGCTCCCCGGTCTTCCCACTAACCACAAAGCAGGCACATATATACAAACATTCCCTGATTGGCCTGAGTGCTGACACCTGCTGCACTCAGGTCCAACCCCCCCCCAGCCAATCCGGTGCGCTCCCAACCTGCCCATACTCCCCCTGCAGGCCAGACGTCACACGTCCCCCCACAATATATTAAAATGGCCGAAAGCTGTGTGCGCCTACAACGATATTATCAATCTCAAACGACTGCGTCGGGTTCTCCAACGTTTCTGGTTCTTCCACTTCCACATCAATCTGAAGTAGACATGGAGGAGAAAGGGATTGTTGCTTGCGATTGTCTCCCGCCGTAGCCCCACTGCCGTGCTCGCTGCCGAGGCGGTGGTGCCTCGGCAGCGGGCAGTGGGGCTCCGGCGGGAGACAATCGCGGGCCACAAACCCTTTCTCTTCCATGTCGTGGTTCATGTACTTCAGGTCGATTCAAAGCCAAAGTTTATTTTCCCCAATTCCTTCACAGCCATGGCTGAGATAACCCCCACTTCTAATCTCGTTGTAGAAATACCAGAGACGTCAGGGAACCCGACGTGATATGCGCCATAACACCAACAGCAGAACGGTTAAATAACAAAGAAGTGTAAAACACTTGCGTTACAGTGTGTGTATTCACACACACAAACACACGTGGCGTTCGCATGGTCGTAGCTCGTCTCATTGGCGGGCCATATTCTCTGGGTGGGCAAGGCAGAGAAAAGGGAGGTAACTTATGACGACATATGGGGCCGAATTCGGGGCCAAGAGTGTCTGAGCATTCATTTTTCAATGGCAGAGCAGGATACCTATTGCTCGTTTTACACCTCACGCCATTTCTAGCTACTTGGGGACCATAGTCAGGCTAGGGGAACTCATATTAATGTTAGAAAACCTCATAAAGTGATATTGTCATGCCATGGCACCTTTGATTACAAGTAGCTCTTGTAGGTTTAATCATCTTACGTGGCCTGTATGAGAAATTCTAAAACGGGAAACATTTTCACACGGGTAAGAGTTTTGTTGCCACAACAACCTGCTGCAAAAGGTTGCTTTGATCAGTGTGAACCTGCGTTTCCATAGGGGCACGTATGAGCATGGTCCGCTCAAAATAGCCCTGAATTCATGCTGCCTTACCGCAATACAAGTTTGTATTGTTGCACCGCGGAAAGAACGAGATAAAGAGAAGGACGCAGAGATAAAGTCAAAAACCAGAGACCAAAGGTTCCTTTTGACAGATGGTTTATTCACACAAGGCATCTGACATTAGAATAACTAGAAGTTCACTCAACGACAAAATCTCCTATTTACACACAAACACACGATATTGGCTCAGAAGATGAATTCATCCACGCAGTTTGATTCAGTCGGTAACCTTTTTAAAATCATCACAGTTGATTCCAGTTAAAGGGGTACTGTTGTACACCTCCCACGATTCCTGGCCTCTGAACATATGAGGACATCTGGGAACATTACAGACCCTTCAAACCTGCGCCCTTCCAAATAAAGCACAAACACAGCAGAAATGATTAATGTACAATATCACAACAAGCAGAGAGCGTTTGGAAGGGACTGAATATGAGGAGAAGGCCAGGATGAGTTCAGGGCTGGATGTCACACTTCACAGATGCTGGATTCACCCAACATTGTTTTTCTAAGTTTCAGAATCATCGTCTTAAAGAATATCTTTAACGATAAAAGGAAAACTTGTGTTCCCTTAAATACGCCAAGGCCCTGCGACGACACGAACATCTGCTAACGGTACCGACATCTGCTAGTGCTACCGACATCTGCTGCGGGTAAGAGATGGTCGATGGTGACGCTAAAGTTGACCTCTGATATATGTACAGGTCAGCAGGCCGTATAACAGATTGAGTTGCCAGATTGGCTGCGGTTAGAGCGTCGGTGGTCTATTGTTTCAGTATATATATATATAGTACGTTTATGTGGTGAATTGCTCTGCAATCATGTCCCCAGCAGTGTTTCCAAGGCGTATCGACTTGATTCAAGGCTTGGAAACTCAGACTAGAGTGGTCTGTAAATGGTGTTTAGGACGGACCAAGTGCACTATGGATGAGCGGGGGGGGGGGGGGGGGGGGGGGGGTTACTCCCAGCAGAAAGGTTCTGAGATCAAAGAACTCGAAGGCTCGGTTCTTGCGGAACTAACCCCAACCCCTCCTGCTCCTTAATGTCTTCTGAAAGGATTCACTCAGTCACTGAGGGTGAAAGCGTCTGCGAAATTACAAAATAGTTTTTTCTACTCATGACGCTGGCAATACGGAAAATGACAATAACAGTATTGGAAAACGCAACGGCGAAGATATGATACCATGTAGATATACAAACACACATTAAACCAATGTACCAGACTGAATTAAATGCTTGGATGTTTTGAGGTGCAGTTTGCGTCAATATTGTGAGATTGTGATCATGCTGAGCAATTGTAGCATCATCATCACTTGTAAAGATGTGAAGTTTGTTTTTAAAATCAGGACATGGAAATGTATTTTTTTGATCAACTGAACTGCAAAACAAGGTGCTTGATTAGCTAAAGATGAATAAGTTCTGATTTGACGCAAATATGTCGCTAAGGATGGTGCTGTTTACCTCCGAATAAATCAGTGGCTTGTTCAGAAAAACATGATTACCCATCAAAGCTTCCCAAGTAAGATGCGGTTCTTTGGAGGCGAGACACCAGGGGAATGTTTTCGAAATTTTGAATTATAAGGTGCTTCCTCTCGTTGAGGTTCTGATTGTGAAAAAATAAAGTAATAATCAACAAGACAACAGGAAATACGATTTATCGGTATTTGTGCGCTGATCTCCTCGACAGTCAACTTTCTGAGATATGAATTTGATCCCTGATCATTATAACCACATCAGTATCTCCTTAATAAGCCTGATCATCGTCTCAGACTTCTAAAGGGAGCTTGTGGCTTCAAATGACTAATTCCTCCCCAGAGACACTTCGTCAAGTCATACCTCAGGTTACATGTTGACTTCACCAACAGAAAAACAGCATTCTTCCTGCTCCATGTACCTTTGAGAACGTAACATCTCCTCGAGGTCTGAAAACAGCTTAGGAAAGGTAGGAAAGGTTGAAAAAGGATTGAAAAGTATCTGAAAATACTGTCGTCTCAATCTTGATTCACACATGCTTGTAAAGCAAAAAGTATAAAACTGATAACGATTTGGTCGTCAATCTACACGGCCAAAACCGGCCAATCAGCTACACGTCTGTGCTGTCACACACAGACGGACACCTCTTCTTTTCTGTGCCATTAGCGCTAAAGTCCTCGCGGGGTGAGGCCACTGGCGCCAGACAGCGGGGCTGGTCTTCTGAGAAGGTATGACACACAAAGAAGTAGAAGACAACGGGCCGCAGCGTGGGGAAACCCACCTCAACCTGACTGTACTGCTGAAAACGAGCAGCAGAACCAGAGGTACTCCATCCTCGTCAGTGATCCGTACAGTCCCCCGTTCAGAGTTTCCAGCACAGGAAAAGTAGTTTCACAGAGCCATAGAACCTTCAAAGAGATGATATTCGAGGGTTATCTTTCAATATTCGTCTAGATATCCACAGGAATCCACTCTGCGTTGCACAGGGGAGATGCTATGCTACACTCCAGACAGCGACGTTAAGTCAGACTTATTGAAAACAGCATCCCAGATATGAACGCTACCCAAGTAGGAATGTAGAACTCTCCTCTTTACTAATTTAGTTATTTTCCACGTTGATATTCGACGAAAACAATGTTTGGTGTGTTCCCACGCGGTTTCCATGGCGACGTATCCAATATAAAGATGCAAGCAGGTAAACAAGATAGGTTTCAGATCTCAGCCAGTGGCTGATTTTGAGCTCAGATGCAAAAAAAGTAACTTTTGATTAGTCTGGACCAACTTTCTCCTCGACACTCCTCTCCCACATCGGCAGTTCATCCAACATGGCCGCCCTCCGTCTAGACGGTCATCACTTCAGCAACTGGACGCTCCTCCGTGAAGGCCTCCCAGGAGAGGCAGGTCTCCAGGGGGCAGGAGAAGCTCTTTTCTCCCTCGTGAGAACAGTAATCTTTACTACGGTTTCTTAAGCGGAGGCGAGAGGAGACCTTCATGAAGGCAGCCATTGCCAGGGCCACAGGCAACAGCCGTCCCTCGTGGGAAGGAACCGATACGGTGAACACGACATGGAGGTCAGCTGACCTCAATCCTCCGTCTTTTTCCAGATCTCACTGATACGTTGTGTGCTTCTGGTTCCACGCCTCTTTGAAGCCCCTCTGAAACTCGCTTACTCATTGGTTACATAACGAACGTTACATAATGACTCATCAACTGTCAGGATAATTAATCTTGTGCCGCTGTTGGGGGCAAAGGCTGGTGGCCAGAATAGTCTTTTGTCAAGGGTGTTTGAATCCTAGTCAGAAGGTTGGAGGTTCAATCACCGCAAGGCCCAGGCGTTCCTAAGCAAGACACCCGACCCCTGCTCTGTACGTGTTTGCACTGTGCTTGGATACAGGAGCTCTTCCTGAAGAAACCCAACAGACTGCCGGAGCTGCTCTCTGCCCACCTCTCTGGCCCACTTCTGGTAGACTCTGGTTATATTTAGGGATGGATAACTGCTGGTCAGGTTCTCGCTTTCTCTAGAACAATGCACTCCCATTAGCTAGAATCAGATGGGGGGCGGGGTTGTTCCCAGCTTGTTTGATTGACTTTACATGGTAACCCAATACTGCAATTGTGTCCAACTTTAGACAGTTCAGTGGAGATTTGGACCATGATCTACCCAAAGCACTACATGGTCACCCACTAGATCGCTTTTCAAGTTGGTGGAGGGCATGGACCTCCTGATGGTGGAGTTGGTGGAGGGTGGGGACCTCATTAAGGGGGTGTTGTTGTAGGGCGTGGATCTACTGATGGTGGAGGGTGGTGGAGGGTGGTGGAGGGTGGGGATCAGGGAGGTGGAGTCCATCCTTCAGCCTAGTTAAGCTCCTCTCAGCTTGGTGGAGTTCATCAGTGAAGTCCTCCCTCCAGATGGCCCTTAGCCTGCCAGACCTTCACCGTCCTGTCACTGACACACACACACACACACACACACACACACACACACACACACACACACACACAGGTCAGACATGGGCATCAAACGGCCTGCTGGTGCAGACTCCCGGACATCCGCCGGCCCCCGGAGCTGAGCTCCTGCCGGGCTCGAGCGCCGGAGTTCAGCTCCAGCCGGAGTCCGGGAGTCCGCAAACGGCAACAATCCCTTTCTCCTCCATGTCGCAGTTCAGTTGTCGCAGTTCAGTCTGGACTTTCAGATTGATGTTGAAGTGGAAGTACCAGAGACGTCGGAGAACCTGACGCAGTCGTTGCGATTCATAATATCATCCGGAAAGCACACAGCTTTTGGCCGTGATATTATATATTATATTATGATACATAGATATCTTATATTATTTAGATACAGAGCTCAAGGACGCCCGCCGGAGCTCCCGGAGTGTTCTATAATAGAACACGGCCAAAGGCTGCGTGCGCCTCCGGATGATATTATGAATCCTAAACAACCGCGTTGGTTTCTCTGAGGTCTCTAGTAGGCTGCTTCCACAACAAGTAGAGACTGGCCATGGTTGAATTTAATGAATTAACAGAACGGAAACATGGCGGTCACAGGGGGAAGCCTCTCAAACTCAGGCGACCCCGCATAACAGAATGGCTTGAAATTCCAGCGATTGTGGACCCAACTTACGAACGCACACTGCGGCCGCCTACATAGCTGTACCCAATCAAAATTAAGGGCAGAATATAAAAATAGGAACAAAAGGAGCATTTCTGTAAATATTTGTAACACAATGATACTTAATTGAAACAAAATTGATTTTGTGTTAATCGTGGAACTATGTTTAATGGCGTCCAAAGTGTGGCCCTCTGCTTACTTTGACAAAGTAACTGTGGCCCTCAGACTAAAACTGTTGCCCCTCCCGACATAGGTTAACTGATCTCCCTAATTCACATTTTTCGTATTTTTTGTAATTCTATAATGACTTGCAGGAATCAAATCCATACGAATGAGGGATTCGACCCCTTAACCAGTTTCCTCTTTCAAGATAATGAAACCATCACTGGAGCATGGACTCAATCCCTTTCATAGCACAAACACAGGGTTTCAAACCTACAACTGGACTCATTAAAAAAGATATGAGCCCATAATGCAAATCAGTCAGAGGATCCACTCTAAAATCTTAGGGTGGGTTTCGACCCCAAGACTTACTCTGAGGCGGTGAACAGCTGGCTGCTGTTGGTGGTCATGCTGTTGATGGGGAAGTCGTGTCCCTGGAGGTCCCCCAGGGGGGTCAGGGTCTCGGCGTGCCAGAGGCGGAGCAGGCCCCCCCGACAGCCCCCCACCACCACAGGGGACCCGGGTACCAGGCTCAGAGCGCTGGCCCAGTCCCCGGGACTGCTCACACACTGCTGGGAGAAGGGGCACAGAACACACGACCCTCGGGTGAGTGGAAGGAAGGGGCGTGAGGCGGCGGTCGCACTGCGAGGAGCGTCGCTAGAAACACGGCCTCTTGAAAGACGCAAGACGCTTTGTCAAACTGCTATATTGCTTTGTCAAACTGCTAGACGCTTTGTCAAACTGCTAGACGCTTTGTCAAACTGCTAGACGCTTTGTCAAACTGCTAGACGCTTTGTCAAACGCAAGACACCTTGTCAAAGGAAAGACGCCTTGTCAGAGGCAAAGACGTCTTGTCAAAACCCAGGACGCCTGGTCAAACCGCTAGAGGCCTTGTCAGAGGCAAGACGCCTTGAAAAAAGGCAAGACACCTTGTCAAACAAAAGACTCCTTGACAGAGGCAAGACGCCTTATCAAACTGCTAGACTCCTTGTCAAACGCAAGACACCTTGTCAAACTGCAAGATGCCTTGTCAAACGCAAGACACCTTGTCAAACTGCAAGATGCCTTGTCAAATGCAAGACAACTTGTCAAACTGCGAGATGCCTTGTCAAAGCCAAGATGCCTTGTCAAACGCAAGACGCCTGGTCAAACTGCTAGATGACTTGTCAAAGTCTGCGTCATCTGCGTCCACCATTGTCGAACCGTTGGGCAATGTAGAGTATGCAGATGAACAGTTCATACTGGCCGTCTCCGTGAACAATAGTAAAGCCCGCCTCTCGCTTGATTGATTTTAACGGCTTCCGGGGCCGAGTGTGACATTGACGAGCGGTGAGACTCTGTCCTTTGCACGAAAAAGTTAAGAATGTTCGAACTTTAATGTTGTCTAAAAACACTAGAAAAGCGCACAGCATGGCGCTACTCTAGAGAGGAGCGCAGGACTGAAGCACAGCTCGGCAAAGAAACAAGGACTGAAGCCCATTGTGGTGCCACAGCCTTTTGATTGTTACCGGCAGTGATACTTAGCACTAAAGGTATTATACTTGACTCTTTACACAGCCAGTAACCATGACGACTAACGGTGATGTCGGTGACGGCTGGTCGCCGCGTGATCACCGGTCACTAGGTAACGTGAAGGCAGAGAACGGCGAGCGGAGAGGAGAAGGGCAATGAGTGTTTGATCTGTGGCCTCATTTAAGCCCGGTCACAGCAGGGGGCCGTGTGGACACAAGTCATCGATAAACCATCGACTGTAATGACTTGACGACATCATTGATTTATCACTATTGGGTTACAACTTGTTTAGAGTTCACCTGGATCCTGAATAGCCTCCCCCAACTTAGGCATTTATTGTATGTTGTACGTCCTGGCCCTTAATGTACGCACTTATTGTATGCTGTATGTCATTGTACATAAAAATAGTACTTGTTCATGCTTGGCACTTGGTTCTATGAACCAAGTGTGCCGACAGCGATATATTGTCGCTTTGGATAAAAGCGTCTGCTAAATGCCCTGAATGTAAATCTAAATGTATTGCATACATGTCTGTCTATTCAATGCATCAGTGACGCAGTATTGTGTTGATGTTAGCATTGACAACAACTAGCATGGACTGGTGGTGCTAGCTAGGGGTGTTAGCTGGGACTGTTAGCATGCTACCTGCAGCTGCTTCTTGCTGCTCAGGTCCCATCTCTTGATGCTGAGATCCCGCGAGCTGCTGTAGAAAGTGTCCCCGTGGACCACCAGCGCCTCCACAGAGTCCTGGTGCTTTGGTTCAAAGGTCATGCAGGAGGTGATGCTGCCCTGGGCCCCCTCGGCCACCTCAAATATCTGGGGGTGAGAGAACAAATGGGGAATGGTAAATGAACTGCATTTATACCGCGCTTCTTCTAACCAGTGGCGGCTCAAAGCGCTTTACAATATAGCCTAACATTCACCCATTCATGCACACAACACCGACGGCGGAGTCAAAAACGCAAGGCGACAGCAAGCTCGTCAGGAGCAGTGAGGGTGAGGCGTCTTGCTCTGGGACACCTCGACACTCTAGCTAGTAGGAGCCGGGGATCGAACTAGCAACCTTCCATAACCAGCAAACGCTCTCTACCTCCTGAGTCACATGTCGCCCCTAACAAGGAGCTTGACAACTACTTATTGTTTGGCATGAGAGGTCTTTGTGGTCGTGACGGGACAGAGGAAGGGCGGTGCTGAAGGGACTAAACCGTGCAGGACCCGGCCGGCCTTCTGGAGGGCCATGTCTGGCCCATGTGACTCAAACACGTGGACATTACTGCTTTGCTAAGACCTCTACTCGTAAGCCTGGCCCAGAGTCTAGACCCTGGAGCTCTGTCTGGATGTCCCCAGAGCGACCTGCAGCTTAACACGGGGAAACAGAGCTGATAATCGTCGGCCTGAAGCAACAACCTGATACAATTTGAAGACACACACTGCGTGTACAGATTTAGAAACATTGATCAAATCAGACCACTTCTAACCACAGCGGACGCAGAGGTATATCGGATATCGTCTAAACTAGATTAGTGTAATGCTCTGATCTCTGCTTTACTGAACTCCACTGTGAAGAGCAAGCGTCTAGCAGAATCCCTCTGCTAGACTCCTGACCAGAACAAGAAACCACACGAGGGATATACGAATAGTGAAGTAGTGAGTATATACCTTGATGTGGTGGTCCTTGGATCCGGTCAGGACCAGATCCTGTCCCAGTCCCAGCTGGTCCACAGTCAGACACCCCACCGGACCCAGGTGACCCGTCAGCTTACCTGTCGACACAAACCTGGAGGGAGAGAGAGAGTGGGAGAGTGATGGGTTGGTTGGAAGGGGATGGCGGGCGTTGTTTATATTGGTGTAGTTTGTGGGCGTGGTCTCTAGGTGTGGTTTGTGGGCGTGGTCTCTAGGTGTGGTTTGTGGGCGTGGTCTCTAGGTGTGGTTTGTGGGTGTGATCTCTAGGTGTGGTTTGTGGGTGTGGTCTCTAGGTGTGGTTTGTGGGTGTGGTCTCTAGGTGTGGTTTGTGGGTGTGGTCTCTAGGTGTGGTTTGTGAGAGTGGTCTCTAGGTTTGGTTTGTGGGAGTGGTCGCTAGGTGTGGTTTGTGGGAGTGGTTTGTGGGCGTGGTCTCCAGGTGTGCTATGTGGGCGTGGTCTCGAGGGAAGCTTTGTGGGTGTGGTCTTTAGGTGTGCATTGTGGGCGTGGTCTCGAGGGAAGCTTTGTGGGTGTGGTCTCTAGGTGTGCATTGTGGGCGTGGTCTCTAAGTGTGCATTGTGGGTGTGGTCTACAGGTATGCTTTTGGGACGTGGTCTCTAGGTGTGCACCAGACGGGGTTTAGGGCGCGGTTGAGGGCGTGGTCTTACTTGCGGAGGTCCCACATGCGCACGGCGTTGCCGGCGGCGGCGTAGAGGAAGGTGGCGGCGGGGTTGAGCGCCACCTGGCTGATCTGGTTCTCACCTGGGGGGATCCCCGCCGTCCGCAGGGCCGCGCCCCCGTCCCCCGAGCTCACCTGGCCCGACGACCTGGACCCACACACACACACACCTTAATGTTACTGCGCAGTACACACACACACACACACCTTACTGTTACTGCGTAGTACACACACACACACACACACACACCTTACTGTTACTGCGTAGTACACACACACACACACACACCTTACTGTTACTGCGTAGTACACACACACACACCTTAATGGTACTGCGTAGTACACACACACACCTTACTGTTACTGCGTAGTACACACACACTAGGGATGCGTCGTTCGCGACCGATTCGTTACTAAAATATACAAACGAACAGAGCTTCGTCTCCCCGCGATCTTATATTGATTGAGTCTACAACGTTCTCAAAGATTCAGCCAATGAGAGGTAGCAATGGTGTTGCCATGCCACCTGGGAAAACAAATGACAAGGTGGTACCGTCGAATTTGCGCGCTTTCTCTGTCTGACGTGTCTTTAGGGTCATGCCATTCGACGTGGGGCCACTCATATATCCCCCTACATTTCCAAAAATAGACTTGCCCACCATCTGTTTATTTGATAAACGCATTTCCCGATCCCAGGAGTCTTTGCTCCATTCTACGTCAATTCAAGAACAAACAAAGAAATTTAACTGCAGTTCGTATTTTTTATTTATGACCATAAAAGTTCTGTAATGCCTGAATAATGAAGAATTAAATGTAAAGTAAAAAAATACATAAATATAAAACCATGAATGACATATAGAGAGTAAGCAAGTGGTATAAATATTGGTGGGACGTTTGGCTATACAATATACTATATCTTGTGGATTTTCACGGAGGGTACAGCTTAGAAGTCGTTTAAATTACACACACACACACACACACACACACACACACACACACACACACACACACACACACACACACACACACACACACACTGAACTCACGTCAGAGTCTGGATACACTTGGCAGAGTCCCTGATGTCCCAGACCTTGATGTAGGAGGTGGAGACAGTGAAGACCAGACTAGAGGTATACCTGAAAAGAGGGGGCAGGTAATGAGACGGATATGCAGAGAGAGAGAGAGACAGGTAATGAGACAGAGATACAGAGAGACAGGTAGTGAGACAGAGACAGAGAGAGAGAGAGAGAGAGAGAGAGAGAGAGAGAGAGAGAGAGAGAGAGAGAGAGAGAGAGGTAGTGAGACAGAGATACAGAGAGAGATAGAGAGAGAGAGACAGGTAGTGAGACAGAGATGCAGAGATAGAGAGAGACAGGTAGTGAGACAGAAATGCATAGAGAGAGAGACAGGTAGTGAGACAGAGATGCAGAGAGAGACAGTTGAACAGTGCCAGACAAAGACAGGTGAACCAGATAGACCCAGAGACAGAGAGATAGACCCAGAGACAGACAGACAGGTACCTGACTGACACCACGCTGCTGGGATGATCTCCTAGAGACATGATCTCCTGACCGGTCACCAGGTTCCACACCTTGCAGGTACGGTCTACACACACACACACACACACACACACACACACACACACACACACACACACACACACACACACACACACACACACACACACACACACACACACACACACACACACACACACACACACACAGACACACGCAGAGATAGTGTATCAACAGCCAGTGTATCAACAGCCAGTGTTTCAACAGCCAGTGTAACAACAGTGAGTGTATCAACAGACAGTATAACAACAGCCAGTGTAGCAACAGCCAGTGTATCAACAGCCAGTGTAGCAACAGCCAGTGTTAGAACAGCCAGTGTAGCAACAGCCAGTGTAACAACAGACAGTGTAGCAACAGCCAGTGTAGCAACAGCCAGTGTTAGAACAGCCAGTGTAGCAACAGCCAGTGTAGCAACAGCCAGTGTTAGAACAGCCAGTGTAGCAACAGCCAGTGTAGCAACAGCCAGTGTAGCAACAGCCAGTGTAGCAACAGCCAGTGTTAGAACAGCCAGTGTAGCAACAGCCAGTGCAGCAACAGCCAGTGTAGCAACAGCCAGTGTAGCAACAGCCAGTGTTAGAACAGCCAGTGTTAGAACAGCCAGTGTATCAACAGCCAGTGCATCAAGCTAGGAGTGTGTTTGGTACCTTTGGAGCCGGTGAAGAGCAGGTCGTCCGTGGCGTCCACACAGAGGACCGGCTTGGTGTGGCCCTCGGCCACGTGCACGCACTGCAGCCCATCGGGGCCCTTACTGGACTTAGGGGGGGACACCGATTTGATCTCACCCCTGCAAGGAAGAAACACAAGACGCAGAGGAAACTGTTTGAACAATCATGTATAGATAACTTTAAAACACATACACAAATAGACACACACACACACACACACACACACACACACACACACACACACACACACACACACACACACACACACACACACACACACACACACACACACACACACACATTATGACCCAACAGAGGAAAGCAACTATACAAACTAGATAAACTATGTAAAAAATATATATTTTATTTATTTAACTTTATTTTGATTCTGGTCGCAACTTTATTCCCACTCTTAATGTTGATATTCTGTTTCAGAATGTGTGCTTCTGTTCCAACTGCCCTTTTGGGTTAAAACAAACAGCCATCCACCGATCCATCAATCCGTCTATCTACTCAAACCACTTGTCTCAGCAGTAACTTCACTTTAAATAACTGATAAATAAACAACGCTAAAAACTGGGACATGTCATGCGAATGCTAACTGTGTCTAAACCTCTTCCAGTTCTACTAAAGTCGCTGGGAGCAGGTTGAGGGTTGAGTTAGGATCCCAGAGAATAATATTCACCTGTGGCCCTCCGACATGGACATCGTCTGTTCTGACCTGAAACACAAAATAAAAACAGGTCAGCGATCAGAGGTCACAGATGAGTTCATAACTCCACAAAACGCAAAACTGCTAAACAAGCTCATTTTCGAAAATCTACATATATCTGAGTTGCAAAATGTAAAGTTGTGGTTGCGCTGGTTCGACTTACTGTGCTTTGTAATCTGAGATTTTGGTCTTTAGCTCGGCTGTGCTAGCCGTGTGCGTGGGTGTGGGAGAGGGGCTGGCTGTGTGAGGGTGTGCGGGGCTGGGGGTGGGTGAGTGTGGGGATGGATGGCCGGGAGTCTGTCCTCTCTCGAAGAACCGTCTGTGGCTGAGCGGCGATCGCTCTATCGACTTCTTCTCAGCACCCATAGGAGACCTGGCACCTGGCCTGAAAACAGATGCACAGTTACGTAGCATGTTAGCTGTATGTAGGCCAGACTTAGGTAGCATGTTAGCTGTATGTTGGCCAGACTTAGGTAGCATGTTAGCTGTATGTAAGCCAGACTTACGCAACATGTTAGCTGCATGTTGGCCAGACTTAGGTAGCATGTTAGCTGTATGTCAGCCAGACTTACGTAGCATGTTAGCTTTATTTTGGCCAAACCTACATCGCATGTTTGCCAACCTTACGTAGCACCAATACTGACCGTCAACACCAGGGTGCGCTGGCCTCAAACGTTACGTAACATGATGCTGCACGGGAGCTTAGCTAACATAGCATGTAAGCCCTACCGAACCAAATAATTTGGTTCCGACAATAAAACAGGATCATTCGTTCATCATAACAGACTTTAAGATGCTTTAGATGTTTACGAAACTAATCTATGAAGCACTCGCACTTGATGAGGCTATACGATTCCTAAAAATAAAAACATACATACTCTGGATGTTAGTTTCTGTGGCAACGAAACAGTGACTTTAACCGTGACTGCCGGCTATAAAGACATTAGCTCATCCTTACACAAGCTTCTCAAAGTAAAGTTAAAGTGAGATGCTTTCCTGGACTGAGTGGCACCAGCTTTTTTAACGTTTGCTTAATCAGTCTGTGCATTACCAAGTCCTCAGGTACCAATAGTAAGTCTCAAACTGTCTCTTTTCTAAATTCAGTAGGAGTTCCACCAATACGTTACTAATGTCCAAGAACCACTGAGTAGACAACATGGCTATGTGCCAAAATCATCAACGGTTAAAGAAGAAAGCTACTCATAACAATGATAATGCTTAAGAAGGATATATACATATCCATAAACACATTGAACCAACAAATAAAAAAGAGGGTAAATGTGAATAGTGAAGTGTGGCTTATGTGCCTGGGGAACGAGGAGGCTGTGAGTCCAAACCTATAGACCTCTGGGTCAGACCCGCTGGTCCTCAACGTCCTCACGGGGGGGAACCTACCGGCCAGGCGTCCGGAGCGTGGACGGAGCGGCGGCTGTGCTCTCGCGCTCGCTCACGTGCACTGTGGTGGGAGCGTGCACGTCGGCAGACAGTGGGGGGGAGACGGGCAGCGCCGCCGGGTCCTCCGGGAGCGGGTCACAGGTTTGATCCTCGCTGCCCGCGTACAGCAGCTCCATCTGGGTGGTGGTCCGCCTCCGAGCCTGGGGAAGAGCACGGGATTGGTCGACAGGCAGGTTGATTGACAGGTCAATGGACCAAACAAAAAGTATGGCAAACGATGAGGGTTAGGATCTTAAATGAGCGATTTTTTTCTTTCTGTTTTGTGTTACTGTATGACATGTCTTTATGTGAAGCCCACTGAGTGTGCCTTGTGTATGAAAGGTGCAGCATCAATAAAGTTGAGTTGAATAGTGTAGCGATACGATGAGCCGTACCTTATTCCTCTGTCTCCCTTCTCCACATAACTTCATCAGGTCTGGAGCCAGCGTGCTGACCAAAGGAAACACATGAATCACACTGCATCATCCCATCTATCATACACGGATAATACCTCATACCCCAGAGCTTCAGGCCTGTAGAGGAGATTTCTGCGAAACAAATCTGTACCGCTTACAGATATTATATATAAGTAAAGAGGTTCACAATATATTGTAAATATTGTGTGCATTTCAGGGGGATTTTACACATTTCATAGAGGTAATTTTTCAATAATATTAATACAAATACATAGTATTGTTCCTAGTGCTGTATTGAGTGTGATTTGATTCCTGTTCATACTAGTGGGCACACAGGGCTCCCACCCGAACCCTTACAGGAACACATGATGAGGTGGTGCTCCATCCCAGAGGACACAAAATGGTTTTAGATAAATTAGGTAAGAACTTCAAATCAGATGTCATATTTCATACCTGCTGCCTGCGGTCGGACTGGGACTCGACTCATCACTACTGCTGTCCTCTCCGTGTTCTGAACACACACACACACACACACACACACACACACACACACACACACACACACACACACACACACACACACACACACACACACACACACACACACACACACACACACGAGTGTGTTTTTTAAACATCATCAACATAATTAATTGTGGAACAGTTGTTGGCTTCAGGCAGCAGTCATGGGTGATGGAGGGGTGGGTTGTGATTAATCAGCAGGGGTCAAGGTTCAAGGGTCAGAGGGTAAGGGTCAGGGCAAGGTAAGATGTTTTACTTAAAGACAGTCAGTAGAATACCTGAGTGAGGGAGGGGGAGTGTGTGTTATCGTGTAGAGACCAGAGTGCGTGTTATTGTGTACAGACCAGTGTGTGTGCTCTAGTATTGGTGTATGTGAGTGAGTAAGTCAGCGAGCGAATGAGCGAGTGACTGATTGACTGAGTGACTGAGTGAGCGACTGTGTGTGTTCTCGTCTGATTCCAGTGTGTGATCCAGTTTCTAAAGGTTTCGGTACATAATGTCTGATTTGGTTCTAGTGGTGTTGGTAATTAATGTGTGCTTTGGTTCTAGTGTGTGTTCTAGGGGAATTGGTACTTAACGTGAGCTTTGGTTCTAGTGTGTTCTAGTGGTGTTGTTACTGAATGTGTGCTTTGGTTAGCATATGTGTTCTGGGTGTGTTGGTACTGAATGTGGGCTTTGGTTCCAGTGTGTTTTAGTGGTGTTGGTACTTAATGTGTTCTTTGGTTCTAGTGTATTTTCTGGTGGACGATGAGTTTTTAGTTCAACAACAGACGGGAGATTTCAGGCAAAACAACAGGGACTTCAACAGTTAGCACCTCATGCAGGCCATGGGTGTGATACGCCCACTTGGTTAGCATTCAGAGCTAGCGAGGCACTCTGCAGGACTCTAGCCTTAGATATAATTAGAATGACTTGGAAAATTCACCCGTTTGCAAACACTTGTTTGCAAACACATTCACAATTTTGTTTTGCGAATGAGCTACGCTACACAAGGATAGCAGACACAAAGCTACATAAAGCTTGCTAACCTGCTACATAAGGTTGGCTAGCATAAGGCTAACGTGCTACATAAGTCTGGCTAACATAAGGCTAAGATGCTAAATGAGGTTGGCTAACATAAGGCAAATTTTCTACGTAAAGTTAGCTAACTACATCAGCCTTATTAGCATAATAACATTTAGAATGCTAACCTAATTTAGTTAACATTGAACTCATCTCCAGATTAGGTTAAATTACGTAAACTGTTTATTTGGTTTATTTTTATCAGAGATCCTGCATTGTGCGTCTGCCTAGCTCCCCTGATTCCATTACTCACCAGAGGACAGGTAACCTAACTCTGAACAACCACGACAGAGACAAGAAAACACAACAAAGAGGAATGAATGAAATAAGAGATGTAAACAGATCCATCTAACCTGTTCACACCCCCGTGCCCCGTGGTTATAAAACAATATCACGTTTCTTGGATTGTTACTTTTAACTAGGCAACGTCACTGTGTACCGTTAAGGCTTAATTATGGTTCCTCGTTGACGCAACGCAATCAAAGACGCAGACTTTAACCTTTTTGGTTCTGCTTCGGGTTTACGTTGGGTTCACGTAAGCGGACCAATCACAGCCCTCGCCTCGACGCAGCAGCTGCGTCGCCTCGACACAGCAGCGAGGGCTGTGATTGGTCCGACGCAGCAGCGAGGGCTGTGATTGGTAAACCCCCTTGCGTTGCGTCGGCGTGGAACCATAGCTAAGCCTTTAAGCGTGTGTACAGTTAGCATGCGCCGCGCGCGCCGTACCTTGCATGGCGCTCCCCAGCAGCGCGTCCAGCTCGGGGTTGAGCTCTGCCTTCTCCTTCAGCATGTGGAAGAGCAGCTGGTTCTGGGTGGAGCTGTTGATCTCCGTCTGCTTCAGCTTGCCCTCCATCACCTTTACCTGGGAGTCCTTCTGGGCGGCCAGCAGACCCTGCGGGCGGAGGGGAGGGTGGGGCACTTCACCAACAAGGTCCTTGGTTCTATGAACAACCATACTGTACTTTTAATTAATTATTAGGGCATTTAGCGGACACTTTTATCCAAAGCGACTTACAAGCCGACGGCAGAGTCAACCATGCAAGGCGACAGCCAGCTCGTAGCAGTTAGGGTTAAGTGTCTTGCTTAGGGACACATCAACACACAGCTAGGAGGAGCTGGGGATCGAACTAGCAACCTACAGGTTACAAGACAACTGCTCTACCTCCTGAGCTAAGCCGACCCCAAGCTGTACTGACAGCGATACATTGTCCTTCATCTTTCTTCTGACAAATTTGGTTGTTGTTAGTCGCTTTAGATAAAAGCGTCTGCCAAATGCCCTGAATGTAAATGTACATTTTATGCAAATGACGCCACAGAGGGTTTAGAAGAGGGACAGGTAGACAGGTCATTTGTTCTTGGAGTGCTGGTATGTACTTGCTCTGATGAAGCGCTTCTCAAGACACCTTAAGTGCTTAACGTAGTCAGTGTGGGGGATACCCCAACTAATTCCACTACCAAACCAATCAAGATCTGCCCTGATTGGTCGAAGGCCTCGACCAATCAGTCGAATGAGGCAACTTCAGAAGAGATGAGGGATGGCTGTGGCATTTCTAACCAGTTACACTCAGCTGTAGAATGACGCTTGAGTGATGTCTAAATATGTCAATTTTGAACAAGAGGGGTGAAGATGGTTTGGGGGGGGGGGGGCAGGCAGCGGCGTCCCTCATCAGGGATTCCAGGCACTGCAAACGGCAGGGCTAGCATTTGTTTTGGATTGGCTCAAATTGGTAGCAAATTGGCAGCAATTTGAGCCAATCGGAAGTGTAATCACGCTGACCTTTGTGAAAAAAGAAGAGACCAACAAAAGCTTTTGCTGCTTGAATGAGGCATTGTGTGTAGTCCTGCTTTTGTTTTTACATTTGAAAGACTTTGGCACCAGATTAGATTCAAGTACCAAATATATTTTGATACAATTTACACCGAATTCTTATATTGACTTGACCTGGCACTGTAGATTCATGGGAGTGGACTAGTGAGTATTTGAGGTGCAGAGTAGACTATGTCCTGGATTTGAGAATAGACCATTGCGTTGTGAGTATGTTGCGGTGCTGACTGTGTTCTGGATCTGAGAATAGACCATTGCGTTGTGAGTATGTTGCGGTGCTGACTATGTTCTGGATCTGAGAGGGTACCTTATTGATGGACATGGAGATGAGGTGATCGAGGAGGAGGCGGGCCTCTGATAGGCTACAGGAGCTGATCACCGTGGTTACGTCCAAAGTGTCTCCCTCCTCCTGTCTCCCATCAGGAGAGAAACACACACAAACACACACAATCCCAACGATGTTACTAGCGTCGGTCTGCTGCCACCTACAGGTTAAAATGACTTCAAGATCTCTGTACAGTATATGCAATTCATTAAGGTAGGAGGTTATTTTTGCAAGGGGTAACTCTACAGTCTACTGTGAGTATAATAGCTTAAACACTTGACTACCCTCACACCAATTCGCATGCTACCGTGTAGTTGCTCATTTTCCATACACAATGAACGAAACTGCATTACCTAGAATCCCTTTGATTAATATGTGTGTGTGTGTGTGTGTGTGTGTGTGAGTGACTGAGTGAGTTAGCAAATGAGTGAGTGAGTGAGTGAGTGAGTGAGTGGGTGGGTGAGTGAGTGAGTGAGTGAGTGAGTGAGTGAGTGAGTGAGTGAGTGAGTGAGTGTGCGTGTGTGTGTGCCTCTATCTGCGTGCATCCCTGTTCGTAATATATCAATAATCATTTCACTAATTAACTACAAACTACATTACCCAGAACCCCCTGCTCCTGACCTTAGCCTCCTGAATTTGCATGATGTGGTGGATGTCGGTACTATATCCTCTAATAAACTACATTACCCAGAAGCCCCTGCTCCTGACCGTAGCCTCCTTTATCTGCATGATGTAGTCGATGTTGGCAATCCTGTGTATCCTTTTATTAACTACATTACCCAGAACCTCCTGCTCCTGACCTTAGCCTCCTCTATCTGCATGATGTTGGCCAGGCAGTCGGAGATGCTGTTGTTGATGTAGTCGATGTGGTTAATATAACCTTTAATTAACTACATTACCCAGAACCCCCTGCTCCTGACCTTAGCCTCCTCTATCTGCATGATGTTGGCCTGGCAGTCGGCGATGCTGTCGTTGATGTAGTCGATGTTGGCGGCGAGCGACTCCAGCTCCTCCTGGAGCGAGGGCAGCGAGCGGTCGGCGTCCGCCCCGTCCACCACCATCTTCTCTCTCTTCCTGCTCACCCGCTCGCTGCGCCGGGTCAGCTCCTCCCGTTTCTGGGGGCAGAGATTTTCAAAGTAAAAGTTTGATTTTATTTGTGTTTTGAAACACCTAGATTCTATGAGTGAGCGGTTCAGAGCAGGTTATGGAGGAAACCCGAGAGGAAACCCAACAGGACTGATTATTTTTGTGTGTGCGTGTGTGTCACAGTGGAAGTGTGTAACAAAGGTGTAAAAACTTAAGGTTACGCTAAGCTAACGAGCTAGGCCTCCATGTTAGTGAGGTCACCTTCAGCAGGCGGTTCATGTCGGCCTCCATGTTGGAGAGGGTCATCCTCTGCATGATGATGTCACTGATGCGCCGCTCCAGGGACTGCCACTTCCCACGGGCCGCGCGCTTGGTGGGAGCACTTCCTGTCTGCACCGGTGACTTCCTGTGTACGTGGGGAGGGAGAATCAGTCGGTCATCGACTTTATTTTAAAACGGTTAATAACAGGGTTTTCCCATTCGCACATACCCCACACACACACACACACACACACACACAGAAACACACACACACACACACACACACACACACACACACACACACACAGACACACACACACACACACACACAGACAAACATGCACATGCACACAAACACACCCACACACCCCCACCCACCTGGCTCCGTTGGCGGGGGCGGGCCCCGGCAGTCTTCCCCCTGTGGGGGGCCGCTGGGCGGGGTCTGGCAGCGGCTCAGGTAGGCTGACCTTCCGGCCCACCTTACCTGAGGACGGCCTCACCTGCCGTCTCAGGGCCGTCACCTGGGCAACAGGAAACAGGAAGTCATCACACCGTCCGCAAGGAGGGGAACCCCCCCCCCAGGGGAGCGGCTCGTTAACTGACCCCTGAGGTTTGGTTTGTGTCATCGCTTAGCTCTTAACGATGACAAAATTAAGAATTAATTAATTAATCAACAATAATAATAATAATAATAATAATAACAATAATAATAATAATAATAATAATAATACGTTTAATTTGAAGGCGCCTTTCTCGGCAGTCAAGGAAACTGTTCAAAGGGTACACAGAAGTCATTAAAAAACAATAAGATAAATAAAATAAAATAAATAACGACAATAGAAAGAGACATAGCCATTGGCCTCAGACGGTGGTCCGGTGGTCTCCGTTCTTCACCTCCTCGTTCTTGCGCCGCAGGATGAGCTGCTGCTGCCTCTTGTGGGCCTCCAGCTGCTTCACCTGGTGCTGCGGCGCGGCACAAGGAGACAGCTTCAGTACAGCCCTCAAACAGCTCTGTCTCATGATAGATATCGTTTATTTGTTCTCCTAGAGACTGGTGTCTACTGGTGGGAAAGGGGAACTGACGTGAGGAGTATAATCTACAACTGGTTTACTGTCTGATCATGCTGCCTTTGCTTTACTCCGTGTAAATATTTGACTATCATATACTGCTGCTCTTTATACACTGTATATTGGATTTTTATTTTTTTATTATCAGGTTTTCCCTCTTTGATATTTTATCTTGTTTCTGTCTTTGATTGTTTTGTTTTAAAACAATCAAAGACACCGGTGGACAGGTGTTGAAAACTAGCGTTTACGCTAATACACTTATAACAATGCATCTGGTTCGTCCAATGAAATTGTTATGTCCATGTCAAACAAAATAAAATAATAAATGGTAAGAAAAAACATGAAAATAATGACTTAAAAGTTAGAAAACAACCTCAGCTGTAATTAAGATGTAATCCACTGTAGACTCACTACATGTGAACGATACACTGACAGGGACCGCCTTACGTAACCCTACGGCGACACGCCTGATCTCAGCAGGGAAATAACAAGCAACAGCGGCGCAGTCTCCAGC
>NC_044066.1:14113477-14115977 GCF_902167405.1 Gadus morhua | reverse complement strand
GGCGGTCAGAGGAGAGAGAGAAGAGAGAGAGAGAGAGAGAGAGAGAGAGAGAGAGAGAGAGAGAGAGAGAGAGAGAGAGAGAGAGAGAGAGAACGAGAGAGAGAGAGAGACAGAGACAGAGAGAGAGAGAGAGACAGAGAGAGAGACAGAGAGACAGAGAGACAGAAAGACAGAGAGAGAGAGAGAGAGAGAGAGAGAGAGACATAGAGAGAGACAGAGAGAGAGAGAGACAGAAGAGACAGAAAGACAGAAGAGAGAGAGAGAGAGAGAGAGAGAGAGAGAGAGAGAGAGAGAGAGAGAGAGAGAGAGAGAGAGAGAGAGAGAGAGAGAGAGAGAGAGAGAGAGAGAGAGAGAGAGAGAGAGAGAGAGAGAGAGAGAGAGAGAGAGACAGAGAGAGAGAGAGAGAGAGAGAGAGAGAGAAAGAGAGAGAGAGAGAGAGAGAGAGAGACAGAGAGAGAGCAAAGTAGAACAAATGAGCTCGGGAAAAAAAGAAATGCAATGTGTAAGCACATCACAAACACACACACAAACACACACAAACACACTCACAAACACACTAGCACGCAGACAAAAACACACAATGATGCACACACACACACACACACACACAAACACACAAAGACAAGCACAAACAAATAAAGACAGACGCACCCACACAAAAAACACACAAACACACCCACAAAAACAGATGCACAGACACACAGACGCACACACAAAAAAAAAAACACACCGATGCATACATAGACACACACACACAAACACACACAGACAAAGACACACTGACACAAAAACACAGAAACACACAGACGCAGAGTTCCTTCATGAAATACTTCAGCTCCTGAACTGCTTTACCTTTTCTTCTTCTTCTTCTCCTTCTTCTTCAGCTTCTCCAGATCCTTCTTGGCCATCTCGATGATCTCCACGGACTCCTTCTCCGGCGCCAAGCCGAAGGGGGCGGGGCTTGCGAACAGGGCGGAGCGTGTGGAGGCACGGGATAGGTTCCTCCTCAGGTTCTCCCCCACCGCCTCCGCCTCCAGCAGCTTGGCCCTGGGAGAGGGAGAGGGGGGAGAGGAGAGGGGAGAGAGGGGGGAGAGTAGAGGAGAGGGGAGAGGGGAGGAGAGAGTGGGGAGGGGAGAGAGGAGAGAGGGGGGAGAGGAGAGGAGAGGGGAGGGGAGAGAGGAGAGAGTGGGGAGGGGAGAGAGGGGGGAGAGGCGAGAGGGGGGAGGGAAGAGAGGGGGGAGAGGGGAGTGGGGGATGGGGTGGGATGGGGAGAGAGGAGAGGGGAGGGAGGAGAGGGAAGAGGGGAAGGAGGAGAGGGGAGAGAGGAGAGAGGGGCGTGAGATGGGGTCGCGTCCCGTTGTCGTGAGGAAGGGGGCGTGTCCCAGTGGTTGTCATGGGTACCTGAGCTCCTCGATCTCTTTGATGTAGTTGTGGATCATGTTGGCGATCTCCTCGCTGCCTTCACCTGGGAGGGGATATAATTATTAATTATTTTATTCATTCATTACTTATTAAGTTGGAAGTCTGGGGCCCCCTGCTTGAGCCCGCGATCACCCCCCCCCCCCCCCCGGCACCCACCTGCGGCGGCCAGGTTCTGGTTGGCCTGGTCGCTGAGGACCTGGGTGAGGCGGGCCCTCTGCACGTCCAGCGTCTCCTGCATGGCCTTGACGCGCACGCGCAGGTGGCTGTTCTCTGTCTGCAGCATCGCGTTCTCGTGCACCAGGTCGTTGACGCCCTCCTGCCCGTCCTCGCCCACCGTCCGCTTCCCCTGCAGCGGGCGGAGAGAGGGAGAGGGAGAGGGAGACTGGTCGTCAGGAGGAGACATAGATTTAGCTTTACTTTTTTACTTTACTGTATACATTTTGTTTCGTTTTACCGTTTTGTTTTGCCTGCCTTTGCACTATTCAGAAGTATTACTTATTTTTATTTAATTTGACACAATTGTGTCCTTTTCTAATTATTGCACCGTGGGTCAGAGACAAATGCAATTTCGATTCCTATATTTTTTTGTTGCACATATTTTAGATTTGACAATAAAGCTGACTTTGAACTCTTTGAACTATGCTAGATACATAGACTAGATATCGCCTGAAATGGGTCTGAAATCCTCAGCTCTATCATCAGCTAGCCCTAATGCTAACAGCGCTTGTATTCCATCAGCTCTATCAGAAGATAACCCTAATGCTAACATGCTAATAGGCTAAAAGGCTAACACCACTGTGTCACCGTCCTGTTCTCCATCGGTTCTATCAGAAGCTAACCCTCATGCTAACAGGCTAACACCGCTGAGTCACTGTCTTGTACTCCGTCAGCTCTATCAGAAGCTAACCCTAAGGCTAACATGCTAACCATGAAGCTAACATGCTAACACCGCTAGTCACCGTCTTGTACTCCGTCAGCTCTATCAGAAGCTAACCCTAAGGCTAACATGCTAACCATGAAGCTAACATGCTAACACCGCTAGTCACCGTCTTGTACTCCATCAGCTCCATGGTGAGGC
>NC_044066.1:14001882-14103283 GCF_902167405.1 Gadus morhua | reverse complement strand
CCCCCCCCCCCCCCCCCCCCCCCCCCCCCCCCCTACTGGCTCTGAGGTCATCTGAAGAGCGTCCAGCAGCAGACCTGAGTCCTCTACTGTCCCACCAGTGCGGAGACGCCTTTGACTACCGCAGGAGTAACCTAGCAACGGACGCCTGACCACAAACACCCCAACAACAACCACAACACAAACACAACCTGGTAGACTACGACCAGCATCACTGTAGAATGCAAGCCAATGTCCACCAAGACAACGCTATCCTACAGACCTGTGAGCCCTATACAGCTATTTATGAATTCAGTCTCTCTATTCTCCACTCAACCAGAGGGAACCTGTGTGCTGTGTGCTGTGTGCTGTGTGCTGTGTGTGTGTGTGTGTGTGTGTGTATGTGTGTGTGTGTGTGTGTGTCCTACTCCTAGCTGCCCAGAGCATAAAGAGACAGCAACGATGAAGGGAAGGAAATGGACGACAGGAGACGGGAAGTGTTTGGCATCGTCTTTCCGTCTCTGGACAGATAAATGGATGTCAACCGACGGCACCACACACAAAGGTTTCCCTTTTAACACACGCACGCACAGACACACAGACACAGACACAGACACAGACACACAGACACACACACACACACACACACACACACACACACACACACACACACACACACACACACACACACACACACACACACCACCTTTGAAGCGAAGACTTCAATTTAAAATGAACATGAGAAAAAGACATGAAGGAATTGACAAAATGGTTGAACCTAATGAATTCATGTCACATTCAATTTAATACAAATACAAGTCTGTGCCAATAAACAGCTAGGGGGCTGACCCACACTGTGTGTGTGTGTGTGTGTGTGTGTGTGTGTGTGTGTGTGTGCGTGTGTGTGTGCGTGCGTGCGTGCGTGCGTGCGTGCGTAACCACATGCTCAGTTAAACAAAGATACAATTCTCAACTCCAGCTTGTACCTTTAAGGCGATACAGTAAATACACGTTGTACTAATGATGACTTCCTCAGTGGAGGGTCACATGACCCAGGTCACATGACACAACCACGTGGTCACGTGGCCACAGCTGGCAGGCCTTCAGTTAATCTGCATCTCAATTCTCTTAAATTCATTAATATGAATATTTATTATGAATAACACACACACACACACACACACACACACACACACACACACACACACACACACACACACACACACACACACACACACCACACACACACACACACACACACACACACACACACACTTGCCCCCCCCCCCCCACACACACACATAGACACACACACACGCACGCACACACGCAAGCATGCACACACGCACGCACACACAGGAAGCAGGTGTGGGTCAGTGAGTGCTTCTGAAGGGGGCGGGACATGCCTTTGATTGACAGGAGCGTCATGCCAGAGACTGGGGCTCCTGCGGGTCATGATGAGGCAGCAGGCCCCTCCTCCGGGTAATCAGACCCTCTCATTAATAATTAACGAAAGCCTTCAAGGAACACGGACAACAGACTAACTGCGGAGGCGCTTGAATTGTTCCTGTGGGATTACACCGCTACACAGTGCCTTGCTCTGGGCTCGACCCGCTAAGTCAGAAAGAGATAATTTTAATGAATTTCATAAATTAATGAATTTAGGTTAATTGAAAGGATAAGGGATACAATAACACGCTGGATTTACTGAAACAAAGAAAACAATATAGCATAACTGGTTTGAAACTGAAACATAAATTAATTCATTCTTGAGGGATTATTATTGGATGAATAATATTATTGGATGAATCTAACTACAAAGCACGTTCGTTTTTTTTGCCTTTCACTGTCTGGTATTTTTACTGTATTCATTGATATCCGCTGGCTCTCCCCTCTTTGATGACACAAACAAAGACGACCATCGTCGGTGAGCTCTGAGGTAAAAGGGTTTCAGACAAAACACAGCAAACAGGTTGAACATCAAGAGAAGATACATGTGGACCGTCTAAATAAAGGAAAGCATTTCTCCATTCAAACACAACAAAGTCTGTGTGTGTGTGTGTGTGTGTCCTCTGCATTACATGGATGTGTGTGTGCGGTGTGCCTGTATGCAAGTCCTTGCCTTGCATGAATGTGAGTGTCTGTGTGTGCGTGTATGTGTATGTGTATGTGTATGTATATGCATATGTACATGTAAATGTGTATGTGTGTGTCCTGTGCACCATCTGAGTTATGTCATGTGTGAAGGCATCATCACACAGACCTGAATGATCGGCCCTGAATGAACAGCTGTGGCCCTAAGCAGCTATGATATAAGAAACACTCAGAAACACACAATACATCTCGATTTTAAAGCTGCATTATGTAACTGCTTCGGGGAGAGGTCACATGTCACTCGCCATCGGAGAGCGTTCCGTCCGACTCATGGCTGCACGCGCTCAGTTCGCTCGTAGGCTGCTGGGTCGCTGGTACGTTCTACTGGAAAGCAGAGTAAAACTAGCTTACCAAGCTCATAACTAAACTAATACGTCTGAATGACGCATCATTGGTCTACAAACCTTTATGTAGTCACAAATCGTTAGCCTCATTGCATAGTTGCTTGAGTCATATTTTGGCGAAATTGTGATACCTAACCTAACTCTACTCTCCTAAAGCTGCTGATTTACTGTGCCTAGTTGGCCATATCCGGAGCCAAACAGAATGTTTTTTAAATTCCATAATCCCTATCTGCTTAAGTCAGCTATTAGACTTTGGCATTATTGACACTAAATCCATGGTGAACCTTAAAATAGGACTGAGGCAATCATGCCAAGAGGCTAACGGAAAGTTTCACTGTATTGTTACGGATGGTTTAACTGAAGACGGCCTCTTACAGCTAAGCTAGGTTTAGATCCCGACTGGTAAACGCTGGAGGTGGACAGTGGAACGACACAGACCCTCATTGTCTTCCCCTCAGGAGCTGTCATCACCAAGGAGACGTGTCGGGGGCGCCCCGCCCGCTATAAAGGATCTCCAAGCCACCAAGGGAAGATGAAAGCGTCTCTAACCAATAGCATTAGGCTAACAGGCTGGGACAGGCTCTGTGTGGCTAGCAACCTGCTAGCTTATTATTGAAAACAAATACAGCGAGGGCGCTAATGTGAGTGGGGGGGGGGGGGGGGGAAGAGAGAGAGAGAGAGAGAGAGAGAGAGAGAGAGAGAGAGAGAGAGAGAGAGAGAGAGAGAGAGAGAGAGAGAGAGAGAGAGAGAGAGAGAGAGAGAGAGAGAGAGAGAGAGAGAGAGAGAGAGAGAGAGAGAGAGCTGTCATCCTGAAGCACTTCTGGTGTTTTGACTCTGAAGGTGATGAGCTCACCTGTCTAGCACTGTGTGGTGATTAAGATGTTGCTACAGCGATTAACGTTCCTCAAACCCATCCAGAGAGGGGATGGTTTATGAAGGGGGGGGGGGGGGGGGGTCGTGACAGCTTTGATAAATGGTAGCGACACGCTGGTGTGACTTGTGTCTTCAGAACCATGATGAGAGGGATTCCAAGAAAAACTAACTATCCCATCAAGCCTGGGAATACAAGGTCTTAGAGACAGGAAGACAGACAGACAGATAGAAAGGCAGGAAGACATACATAAAGATAGACAGAAGTCAGACACTAAAAAATGTTGTTTGTGGCGTGTGTGTGTTGGTTTGTGTTTGTGTTGGTTTGTGTGTGCTTTGGTTTGTGTGTACATGTTTGTTTGTGTGTGTGCGTATGTATTAAAGGGAGGACAAATGGATAAGATCCACAATGAATCTTATAACAAAGGTTTGAGAAAACAGACATGAGACAGACATGGGTGAGAGAGACCGGGAGAGAGAATATATAGAAAAGGCCCAAAGGGCTGTGTATTGAAAACAGTGTGAAGCCTTTTTTGTGTTTCACTAGGGGTAAAACACTACCAAAACTACACATTTGTCAGTTACAAAACAAAGCTGATTTATGGAGAAAGGTAAATGACAGACAGAGAGAGTGATTGACTGACAGTCCAACCAAATGACAGAAGTACGGAAGTGGGCGGGGCCCCAATATTATTTGTGCCTCGTGTTTCCAAAACACTCTCAGGGCCGCTCTGTTGTGTAACCAACAGTTTAGTCTGTCTGTCTGTCTGTCTGTCTGTCTGTCTGTCTGTCTGTCTGTCTGTCTGTCTGCCCGTCTGTCTGCCTCTCTGTCTGTCTGTCTGTCTGTCTGTCTGTCTGTCTGTCTGTCCTTCTGTCCTTCTGTCTGTCTGTCTGTCTGTCTGTCTGTCTGTCTGTCTGTCTGTCTGTCTGTCTGTCTGTGTTTCTGTGCGTTCCCTATACCTGTTCAATCGTGCAGGTGAAAACATACCTTAAAACTTATTTAGGAATATGCTGAAACATGATTTGATAATTATTTTCCGATGCACTGGTAATGTTCTCTCTGTGCTAAAATGAGAGAGCATGTAGCTCGTGGCTAGTCAGCTATTTGGCCGACTGGTTAACTGAACAGAACTAAGACACAACAGAGAACAACAGCTCTAGGTCAAAGTCTGAGCGAGAGAGCGAGAAATGTGAGAGCGGTCTTTGTCCTATCACTGATCCAGCTCAAATGACATTTCAGCTAGTCTTACACACACACACACACACACACACACTTTGTTGGAGCAAGAGTTTATCATACATTGTAATTATTTTGCTATCAGCTTTATATCCAGAGTGATCTCATGCTTTCTCAGACTGAACTTTAAAGCCATCATTCCTTCTCATAAGGAAGACAATTTAATTTCCCTTCGGTGTGTGTGTGTATGTGTGTGTGTGTGTGTGTGTGTGTGTGTGTGTGTGTGTGTGTGTGTGTGTGTGTGTGTGTGTGTGTGTGTGTGTGTGTGTGTGTGGTGTAGTACCATGATGCTGCGTGCGCAGGGGCCAACAGAGAAGATCAGAACCGCTGTCTCAACTACAGCACGTCAGGCACATCACGTCAGTCATAAATGAGTTGTAACCGAGATATTAAAAACGAACTCAGTTAATAATTTAGAGTGAACATTAAACCGCTCTATGAGTAGGTAGGCATATCATCACAAAAGCAGCAGCCTCACAATTACTGTTGATATTTAAGGATTATTATGGGAACATGATGACATTCTTGTGTAATAAATCATATGTTGGTCTAAATCACCGCAGAACACGATGATATCTTAACATCAGTAAGGTTGTTGACCGTCGTGGGTTATCTTGGAGGACAACAATACCGGCGGCGGTATAACAAGTGGAAGGGCGGAGAGGAGCGACCAAGGGGAGCATCCTCTGACCTCACCCAGAGCGTAGGGTGCACGGTGCACCTAAATCCTAGGTGCCCCGTTAGGTGCACCTAAGACAAGTGGGCTCCTAACAGGGCTCTTAAGTGGGCTCCTATAAAGGGCCACCTAAGACGGCTACGGTTGCACCTTAGGTCGCTCCCTAGGGGGCTAAGGGGGCTCCGAAGGTGGCTCTTATAGGGGTTCACCTAAGGCGGCTAAGGTGGCACATAAGGGGGGTAAGGGGGCTCTTACCTCAGCGCGACCCGCACGCTGCTATCGTCCTGTCCTCCCGCCATGATGTCGCCTCAGGTGGGGTAACTCTCCCGGTTATAAATAGCCTCGCTTTCACCTCTTCTTGATCGGCTTAGTGCGCGTAGGTCCCGGGAGGAGAGCAGCTCCTCCTCAGCCTCCTCAGCCGCCTCAGCCTCTCAGGAGCCGGGGAACGGAGACCCGAGCCATGCTGCGACCCGAGGCGCTCAGACCGGATCCAGTTCCTCAGGTGGGGATTGCTTCCCTAACAGCTGGCCCCACAGGACTCACACATTTCCACGGGAATATCACAGGTAGCGCAGAAGGGAGTAGTGGTGTTGTACACTTGACCGGATCCTGACGCGCGGCTCCGAAGACAGACGACGTCACCAAGCTCCGCCCCCCCAAGGAGAACCGACCAATGAGGAGAGGAGCTGAGCAGACCAATCAGTGCTGAAGACCTTCTCGCTCAGTGTTTTTGTAAATGCTGTGTATTTGTTGGGGTCCACCTTGTGGGCCCTGCATTCTTATCTAGACTTCAATACAGACCATCTGCCTAAAAATCAACACATATTCCTGTGACATTTTAGTAGACTCATATTTGAGGGTCCATTGTCTTTGTCTATAAACGTGATGTCTGTTAAAACGAATACGTTTTTAGGTTTGAATGCGATCCACCGCTTTCTTGGCTAGGTGTCGTGAAAAATGTTTTTTTTTATCAAATAATATTAATTTAAATAAAACCTATTTTTAGGTTTCAATATATTTCAAAATTATGTAACAAAGGAGTCTGTTGAGAAAATTATGATATGTCGCCACCGTGTGGTCACACTGTCATCACAACCTAGGGGTGGGCGCTTTATTTAGAAGCAGTGTCCACCTAGCACCTGTCCGTCTAGTCTTTCTTACCTAGCCGACTACCTGCTTGCACTCTGCCACTGCCCTCATTGCGCATGACCGGCTAGGCTAGGCAGAGCTATGCTAAATCTAGCGAGCTAATCACTTGTTTAGGGCGCGGCTCTAGAGAGGCGTGGCTCTGGGGGGCCTGAAGGGAGGGATGGGAGACTTCGTAAACCTTGATCTCGCTAGCTGGTTTCTCACAACATATTTGAACAAATTATTTTATTTATTTCGACAAAGCTTTCTACACATTTCTACAAAGCTGAATGAGCAGCGAATGTATTGTTTTATAGTAATTTAAATAAAATAAGGATAATTGACTAACAGACACAGAGGACACCTAAGGAATACTGCACTGTCTCATTTATCATTTGAACGCAAAAATGAATCTTTCACAGTAAGAGCAACCCTCAGCAGCCTTATCAACAGCGCTCCCTGGTGGACAGACTTCACCAGTCTCGGTTTAGAATCTTGATAAACTAGACTTATAAACAGGTAAAATAAGATGGAAAGAGATGCCAGAGGACTCACCCACACCAAAATTAATTTTATGTCTTTAATTCAAGTTAGCCAAAAATTACATTTCCTTATTTTTGTGTTTTTATTTTAGTCTATTCCACTCTCTCTCAAGACTATAATACCATGTTACTCTTTCATCAACCTGCCAGCATTTCCTAATATATAATCTCATCCACATACACACACAATATATAATTTGTACCGCTCATACTTACAAAAGAAAACATGCATTGTTAATAAAGTCATAGAAAATGAAACTAAACCTCAGTTAATAAGGTTTAATGTACACATCGGATACATTCGATCTCTTACTTATGAAACTGACATTGGTATCAATATTCGTTAGTAAGGACGTCATGGTAAACGTAGGCCAGTGAACGCAACAATATCTTACATTATCGTCGCTTGGATTGAGCTTCTCTAGAAACCGATTAAACAAAAACAAAAACATACTAACAGCTAGATTAAAAGAGAATCGATATCAACCTCTAAAAGTAGAAAAATATACAGACATGTTTTTAATCAGTTCACTGGATTAATGAATTATTGTGAATCCAACCCTCTAACCACTTCAAGGACCAAGCACAGGGTAGAAAGACAATCAGATCCAGCTTTTTATTCTTCAACCGATTAATTAGAAAATTAAAAATGTTTATTGGCAATGAGTCTCAGTCGGAAATACCCAGAGCTCAGTGGTCATGGATCCGCGATAATGACTTCCAAGTTCACGGATACCCGGTGTGGGCCTGGCCTCTCCTATGTTGGCCAGATGTGGTCATCTACCCATCTGGATTCTCACCACAGATTCAACATGTTCCCACAGAAATCAGCCTATTGATTCAAACTAGATCAACATTCATGTCTCAGCTCAAACGCAAGGCTAGTGGGTTCAAACTGTTAACTGTCTCTCTACAAGACCCTCCATCATGAGTTCTATTTTAGGTTTATTGATTTATTCCCACATTTACTTTCACATTTAGGAAAAAAAAATAAAGAATAAAAACAAGGCAAAAGAGACCATATAATTAATTGTCTTATATAATTATCACTCAGATTGTGCTAGTGGTTGTGGAACTTTGTAAATCAGTGGTGTTCAAATGGTTCACCCTCTGGACCCTCTGGCTGTGATGGTTCAGTCCAGCGACCCCACAGGCTGTGATGGTTGTGTCCATCACATCCTCAGGCTCTGATAGCCAAAGCTAACAGAGTTTGAAATCAGAGTGATGGAACCCTTGCACGTTCGTTTTGATTGGTTATCGGTGATTATGACACTGCACAAGTCTAACCACAGTACTTTAAAACTCTTTACGTCGTAAACAGGTCATCATTCAGTCTATGAAATGTACTTGAAAACAATCACAAGGTTCGACCAATAGGAAGCAGAGACACTGCTATTCATAAATCGTTAAACTAAGAGGGGGAAGTCCACTATCCTTTCATGAAGACTCATCTGCAGAAACACAGTTCAATGCTGCAGACCCATTAATTCATAAACACACGGATGAAGCGATACTCGCCTATATCACACGCACCCTCTGCACTGGAAACAACCACAGATTGTGAGGGTTAAGCACACACATACACATGTGCGACAGCTCCCAGTTACCTAAAAAGCGAGTAACCAATTGAAATGTGTGACCGAAAAAAACAAGTTGTAGTTCTGACCACAGATCTCAGGGCAGCTGGTAGGAAAACAGGTTGACAACGTCAACATCAAACTAAACTCTCCTTCTTCTAGCCTCAGGACCGATCGAAGGCCATCAACCCAAGGCCTTCCGCTACAGTCTGCCCAAGTGACGCTGAGCAAAGATACCTCGCCAGACCCTCCTGACCTTTGACCTTTGTTCACAAATAAACACGGGTATTGAAGGAGGGCGGACAAGACACAATTTATACCACACAATATATGTCCTATATCTCTATATCCAGCGATGTGTGGTAGGGATTTTATCCTAGTTGAACCAAACAACAAAAATATCAAAAACAGCTGGGATCAGACAGTTGGACCAATAAGGGTTTCATTGTCAATACGGAGAACGTAGCAGCACGTGTGTGTGTGTGTGTGTGTGTGTGTGTGTGTGTGTGTGTGTGTGTGTGTGTGTGTGTGTGTGTGTGTGTGTGTGTGTGTGTGTGTGTGTGTCTACAGCAGTTATCCTATCAATATTTGTGTAGTGCTAGTGAGAAGTGAGAAGGTAAAAGAGACCGACAGAAAGTCACAGACAAAGCGGCCATCTTGCCGTCTCCCTAAAAAGAAAGCGGCCCCTCTCAGCTTGTTGTGTTCGTTCAACAAACCGGAAATAAACAGCCTCACAACAACAGACCTAAAATGGCTGCCTGCTGTCGCCAGCTCAGTGGCGCCTCCTTCCTGAACAACGAGGAGACTGAACTTCTCCACACACTCTCTTCCTGTTTCTGTCACCAACCGTTTGTGCCAACATGGAAACGCAAATCGTATTTATAGGATTTAATCCATTTGATTTAATCTACTCCCACTGACGATGGTAAAACTGCCACCTGCATGTCAACAAAAAACACCACATGTCATATTTAAAGTTTTAAAAAAAATGGTTCATAACATCAGCCAACGGGTTGAAGGTCAAACGAAGCACGTCAATTGACCAATCAGGATTAAGGATTGGATTGTACAGCTCTCCACTGGGTGAAGATTTGCTGTCGATTTAGTATGCTTTTGAGAACTGGTATTCAAGATTTAAAATAACCAATCATACACAAAATAAAGTATATATATAAATTGAATATGGCTGTTGATTGAAATTAAAAAACTTGTTCTGGGCGAGTGTATCCCATCTACTGAAAGTGAGGCGCTTCAGACGTCGACGAGGAACGGGACTAAACAGACGACCCAATGACTCTCATAAGTCAAAGGTCGTTCCCTGTGTCTATCACCTAGGATCGCACACGTTGGCTACCGCGGGGACACCAGGCACTTGGAAAAGAAATGCTCTCAGAAATTCTAAATCCCATTCCTAATAGACGTGTTAAATCCACCGGCCTGAAACCCTCACATCGACGCCGACAAATACTGTTTTTGAGGCTGTCGAATGGTGGATGAGAACAACTTCCTGCTTGACTCAGCATCAACTTCCTGCTAAACTTCCATAGCTTCCTGCCAAACTCAGTCTGTGTTCCATCCATCCTGAACAAGCCCCACAAGGGAACGGTAAAATAAACCTAAAGTGCTAAAAACAAACGGATGCCATCGCAAACGATCACAAAAACATTTGTGGATCCTAGATTAAATATTTTGTACTTTAAAAACCTAAACTGTGTTAAAAAAGAGAAAGAAAAACAGGAAAAACACAGCAAAACGTGATGGGGTAATACTGGATGGAGAGGATAAGAGAAGGAGAAAGAGAGGGATGAATGTAGGAGCAGAGGATGAGAGAAGGTGAGAGAGAGAGGGATGGAGGAGCAGAGGATGAGAGAAGGTGGGAGAGAGAGGGATGGAGGAGGAGGAGGAGGAGGGAGAGAGAGAGAGAGATGGAGGAGTAGGGATGTAGGAGGAGGATGAGGAGGGATGGACTCGCGGGCGGTCACTCGCGGGCGGTCTTCAGCACCGAGTCCTCTCCCAGGATGTTGCAGAGCTCGTCGAGCCGGTGTTGCATCTTGGGTATCCCGGCGAGCTGGGACTCCAGCCGCTGCTTCTCCTCCGTGAGGGTGAGGCGCGTGGCCGTGTCCAGCTGCTCGAAGCGCCAGCCCCCCTCGCCGTCAAACTGCAGCAGGTGGGTGTGGTACTTCCTGTTGGGAGGCATCACGGGTAAACGCCAGGTCCGGAGGACAACGACCTCCGACAAGCTGATACAACGTGCTACGAGCAAACAAGAACTATACACTACACCAGAATGAAGCAGAGCACAATATAAGGGAGATCGTGGAGGACATTGGGACAGGTCTTACCAGAGAGATCTGTGTCTGTGTGTGAGTGAGACAGAGACAGAGAAGCTACCAGAAAGAGGGACTGTGTATGATGGGCAGCAGGGAGACAGAGAGACAGAGAGACAGAGAGAGAGAGAGAGAGAGAGAGACAGAGACAGAGAGACAGAGAGACTGTGTGTGATGATCAGCAGGGGAAAAGAGAGAGAGAGAGAGAGGTCTCACCAGAGAGAGGGTCTATGTGTGATGGACAGCAGGGAGATGCCAGAATCCTTGGCGGCCTGGAAGATCTTCCCCTCCACGTCGATGCTGACTGCGCTGGTGCACTCATCCAGGAGTGCGTACTTTGGCCTGATTCACACACACACAAAGAGAGAGAGAGAAAGACACACACACACACACACACACACACACACACACACACACACACACACACACACACACACACACACACACACACACACACACACACACACACACACACACACACACACACACACACACACTTAATGACATGCTGCTTAATCAGAATGCCTGTCATCACTTTGGTATTTTTAGACTGCAAGCTTGAGGCAGCAGTCACAGTGTTGTGCCTGTAGGGGGCGCCAACACAACCTGTAACCTGTTACTGTGAGCAGCCAAGAGTTAAAGCCCCAGCAATCTAGTCATTCAATTAAGAATGTTGTTGATGTGTGTGTGTATCTTTTTGTTTATGCACATGCATGGATGAATAAGCGTTGTATAGTCTCACCGATCAGAAAAACGTTCATGATCCTAACAAATTATTATTTGTTTGTGAAGCTAGAGGACATTCAGCTCCTCTGCCATCTGATCTGTGAGGCTATTGGCAGACGATGGTTCATTCCAATGGAAGAGAGACAAACGACAAAAACCAATGGCTCCCCCCAAACCCTGCTACATCCTCATGTGGGACAACAGCTGATTCCCAACAAACGTACCCCAACTTGTATGCGAGAACGTGCAGGCGCGATAACATCTGTGTGCGAGAACGTGTGTGCGCGCGCGTGTGTGTGCGTGCGTGAGAGAACGTGTGTGTGAGAGAACATGTGCGTGTGTCTTGCCTGTGGTAGAACATGCGGGCCATGCCCATCCTCTGCTTCTCTCCTCCTGAGAGAACATCCTTCCAGTCCAGCTCTGCGTCCCAGCCTACAGAGAGAGAACATCTAGCATCAGCTCAGAGGTCACCATCATCTAACCTCTCAGAGGTCACCATCATCTAACCTCTCAGAGGTCACCATCATCTAACCTCTAAGAGGTCACCATCATCTAACCTCTCAAAGGTCACCATCATCTAACCTCTCAGAGGTCACCATCATCTAACCTCTAAGAGGTCACCATCATCTAACCTCTCAAAGGTCACCATCATCTAACCTCTCAAAGGTCACCATCATCTAACCTCTCAGAGGTCACCATCATCTAACCTCTAAGAGGTCACCATCATCTAACCTCTCAAAGGTCACCATCATATAACCTCTCAGAGGTCACCATCATCCAACCTCTCAGAGGTCACCATCATCCAACCTCTAAGAGGTCACCATCATCTAACCTCTCAAAGGTCACCATCATCTAACCTCTCAGAGGTCACCATCATCTAACCTCTCAGAGGTCACCATCATCTAACCTCTCAGAGGTCACCATCATCTAACCTCTCAAAGGTCACCATCATCTAACCTCAGCTCAGAGGTCACCATCATCTAACCTCTCAGAGGTCACCATCATCTAACTTCTCAAAGGTCACCATCATCTAACCTCAGCTCAGAGGTCACCATCCTCTAACCTCTAAGAGGTCACCATCATGTAACTTCTCAAAGGTCACCATCATCTAACCTCAGCTCAGAGGTCACCATCATCTAACCTCTCAAAGGTCACCATCATCCAACCTCAGCTCAGAGGTCACCATCATCTAACATCTACAGCAGCCGTGTGCCCCCAGAAGGTGTGAAGAACATAGTAGGACTGCTGGACCCCAGACAAACTTTCCAGAGACGTATTCATAATCTTATGATTAGGATACTTTGGTCAAAGGTCAAACTGGTCCATAGAAAGAATGTTGTGGATTAGATTGGGTGTCCCATAGAGTAGACCAGACCAGATGAATCATTGATGGGAGAGTTGGCTCACACCTATAGCCAGAACATTCAATGTTTAATAGAGGTCTTCAACATTAGGACGCTGGCTATGCCACGATAGCACAAGGGAGACAAGGAAGGGGGGGACATTATCCTCCCAAAAGCCCTCCCCTTCCTCCCCCTCCCCCCTGCTCCTTCTCCCCCTCCCCCTTGATCCTCCTCCCTCCCCCTTGATCCTCCTCCCTCCCCCTTGATCCTCCTCCCTCTCCCCTGCTCCTCCTCCCCCCTGCATCTCTCCCCCTCCCCCCTGCTCCTCCTCCTTCTCCCTCTCCCCCCTGCTCTCCACCCCCTCCCTCCTGCTCTCCCCCCTCCTCCCCCCCCCCCCCCCCCCCCCCGCTCCTCCTACCTCCCTCCCGGGTGACGATGTGGTTGAGGTTGACGATGTCCAGGATGGCCTCGAGGTGGGGGTCCCTGAGCCCCCGCTCCTCCATGTCCTCCACGGAGTCCGGGTAGATGACCTGGTCCCGCAGGGAGCCGATGGACATGTAGGGCCTGGACACACACACACACACACACACACACACACACACACACACACACACACACACACACACACACACACACACACACACACACACACACACACACACACACACAAACACAGACAGACACGCACACACACGCGCACACACACAGACAGACACGCACACACACGCGCACACGCAGACACACACACACACACACACGCACGCACGCACGCACGCACGTTAGATCAACTGGTCCAGCAAGGCGCCCTTGGACACGTAACACAGAACACAGAACATTGCACATGGCCGGAGGTAAACATTTGGCAACTTCAGGTGGCGTTTGCGTATTTGCTCGTTGGTAAATGTACAGCTGGGGTCCGAAGCGCTTTGCTGCCCTTGTGTTCAAGCTAAAGGGCCGTGGTGGAAGATTAAATACAGGCTGTTCTGAGAAGACCTGCTTCGTGATTCGTGGTTCCAACATGGATCTTCCAACCTTTTCAGCCTGACTGGGAGGGGGGGGCGATGTGGGGGGGGGGTTATGTTCGGTGTGTGCCGTGTCTGCTGGAGGCCACGTGGGGAGCTGGGCTTGGTCGGGTGGTGTTCTCTTGCGTGCCTGCAGGCAGCGCCAGATTCTAAAATGTACCCTTGGTTCTGTTGACCGAACACAGCCTGGATTTCTGTGAACCTCCTCAGATTCAAACTCATCTTCCTGCCTCTACTCTGCGCTCGCCCCGCTTGTCGTTGTGTTTTCCTCTTCACACAGTTCTACCACAGAGGACTGTGGTAGCACCGCAGGGGAAGACGGCATTGTGAAAGGCTTTAGAAACATGGAAGTACAGCACTTTCATGTCACTGTTTCTCAGCTGCTCCTCCCCCGGTTGCATGCTATGTTGCTTTTTATAGGCCTCAGTTTGGTCTGGATGAGGGCGTGGTCTGCTAAACTAGGACGTGTCTTGTATCAGTACAGTGTGTTTTGTGTTTATACTGTATGCACTGTGTGTACAGGGTGGATACCGTGTCTACTGTGAGTGAGTGAGTGAGTGAGTGAGTGAGTGAGTGAGTGAGTGAGTGAGTGAGTGAGGGAGTGCTTGCAGTACAGTTACGTGTTCCATGTGAGTTCCATAAAAGGTCCACACACAGCAGGAGGCTGACAGGTTGGTCGGGGTCACGTTACTCTTCAAAGCTGAGGACTGGTTCCTAGTCATTTATCAAAGGCTTCCACCTGAGTGACTTCCAGTGAACTCAGGTACACGTCATCACGGAGCAGGTAGGGGTAAGGGTGTCGTGCTGAAGGACGCCTTTGGGAAAGACATCGATGATGGAACCCAGAACTTTTCAACAACCTAACCGCTATGCTTTCAGGAGTATAGTTCATTCTAGCTGGGTGAGGTGGTTTCATTCCAACATTGAAGCCACGGATGGTTTCTCTTCCCCAATATCCACTGCTCTGTTATGTCTCGACCTTTATCCCACTGTACCGTCGCAATTGCAGAAGTGTCCATGAAGTCCAGAATTGGCACGACCATGTACACGGTAATGCCATGTGACATAACCAGGAGGCACCTGGTTGGCGTGTCGACAGTGTCTTGACTTGAATGGGAGAAGAACACGTCTAACCGCCCCCTACGTACATGTGTGTGAGTGTATACGCCTGCGGTGTGCGCGTTCTCTGCGTTGCATGGATGCGTGTGTATGCGTTTGTGTGTTCATGTCCTTGCCTTGCATGGACGTGTCCTTGCGTGTGCGCATGTCCTTGCATTGATGCGTTTGTGTGCTCGTGTGCGCGATGTGCGGCGTGTGCGTCTGTGCGTACCTCTGGGGGATGTAGAACATGTGTTTGGGGGAGGGTTTGTATAGCACACCCCCGTAGACGGGCCAGAGGCCGCTGAGGATGCGGAACAGAGAGCTCTTCCCACAGCCGTTAGGGCCGGTGATCAGCAGGTGCATGCCCTCCTCCACCTGCGCGCACGCACACACACACACACACACACACACACACACACACACACACACACACACACACACACACACACACACACACACACACACACACACACACACACACACACACACACACACACACACACACACACACGATTATTCAGGAGCAAGTTGAAGCGATGCAGGTGATTGTTGAGGAAGTCAAGGAGGAGGGTCAAGGAGGAGGGTCAAGGAGGAGGGAGAAGGAAAAGGGAGGAGGGGGAAGGAGGAGGGAGGAAGGAGGTGGAGGGTGAGGGAGGAGAAGGAGAAGGTGAATAAGGAGCTCCACCTTGAAGTTGAGGCAGGAGACGACCACGTCTCCGTTGGGGGTGATGATGGGGACGTCCTCGCACACGATCCCTTGATCCACGTCAATCACGTGACCTGGAGAGAGACACGCACGTGCACACACGCACCATTATTCACAGATCCCTGCGGTCTCAGACAGCCTGAGGACAGCGTCGCTAGCGCTGTCATTAGCCATGTGTGGACTCCGTGCCAAACATCCTAACCAGCATATTCTGCCTCGCCTAAGACAGTCGACATGGTATGCGTGTCTACACAGGATGTGGTTATGCAAATAAACACAGCTGATAAGCCGCGTGCGTGAGAGATCTTCATCTCATGCTAATGCCTGTGTGTGTGTATGTGCCAGTGTGTGTGTGCCAATGCGTGTGTCAGTGTGTGTGTGTGTGTGTGTGTGTGTGTGTGTGTGGTGTTGGTCAGTGTGCGTGCGTGAGCTCTATCTAATGCTTATAGATTTTGTGTGACTGTGTGTGGGATCTCTTTCTAATGCTGTGTGTGCGTGTGTGCATGCGTTTGATCTCCATCTATTACGAATGCATTGTGTGTGTATCTTGAACTTTGTTTTAATCTCAGGGTCTGCCCACGCTAACGCTAACACCAACGCTAATGCTCAGGCTGGCGCTGACCTTTGATCTCCATCGGGCCCTCGATGTGCAGCGACGGCTGGTTCTTCATCTCGGCGCCGGTGGCGGTGGTGGAATCCTCGGAGCGCTTGTACACGCCCCGCTGCACCTCGCCAAACACCAGGAACATGTTGTGCACACGCGCCGTGTAGCCCGCCAGCTCCGTCACCTGGATACACACACGGGGGTGGAGGGTCATCCACGGGAACATCATCGACCGGTAGCACACCGTGACCCCGATACGAGTGATCACACAGGTCGAGGTCACCGGGTTTACCTCCGTTATCGCACGCATGTGAGAGAGAGTGAATGAGTGGTAGAGAGATACAGAGAGAGAGTGAGTGATTGAGTGAGAAGGAGAGAGTGGGTGAGTGATCGGTAGAGAGATACAGAGAGAGAGTGAGTGAGTGAGCGAGTGAGTGAGTGAGTGAGTGAGTGAGTGAGTGAGTGAGTGAGTGAGTGAGTGAGTGAGTGAGTGAGTGAGTGAGTGAGTGAGTGAGAGAGATTAAAGAGTGAGTGATTGAGAGTACAAATAACTAAGTACAAAGCTGTTGATTTGACCGGGACAAAGAGAAATAACAAAACCAACAAACACAGAGTCATCAGTCAAAGGTTAAATTGTACTGATAAATACCGGTGTTGTGTGACATTATGCTGCAAGACATTATGTCAACGATATAACGACACCGTATGCATTGGCTCATGAGCCCCTTAGAACATTGAGTCAAGTAGCACATTGTAGTAAGCAAGACAAATATTGAAATACCATAGCAATAAATGTCTCGAGTTGTGTTCTACTTATTAGACCAACACTGCCACAACTCTTCCACACAGATGGAACGGAAGAATATAAAGGCTCACATTTATACAACTGAACAAACCATTGCATGGAAGGGGGGACCTTCAGGGAAAGAAGGATTACAAACACCACTAGAAAGACAAAGAGAGAAACAATGAGACACAAACTGAGTGAGGGGGCCACAGGCTGTTGACTCAGCCGCCTCACGAGGAACCAACATCTCAGCAGGCGTCCTGCATGGTCACATGTGACTGAGGACATGCCAGCTGCTCTGGTATATTCATTAAAGGGCCTTCTGAGACCAGACGATACTCTGGAACAAATACCAGATTATGTTTGACTCTGAAGTGCAACTCAAACACCATCTTTGTGTGCATTTCTTTTAAAGAGATAAAGAAGAGACGAGGAACATTTTATGCATGCATTGTACGCAAACATACGCACAGCTATTAGTAAACAGAACTGTATGCTGTATGTCCTCGCACTTAAAAATAGTGGTCAGCGTCATGTAGCATTTTATCCTAGCCATCTTTGTTGTATACAGGGAACGGGTTAAGCTAGAGATTGTTAGTGCGCGCGCACACACACACACACCCCCCCCCCCCACCCCCCCCCCCCCCCGCTGGAGCTGCATGCCCCCCCCCCCCCTGAGTGAGGAGGTGTGGAGCCGGAGCCCAGGGGGAGCCACCACCTTAGCTAACAGGCTGATTCAGCGGCTCAGCCGGGCGAGAGCCTCCGCACTGACGCAGCCCGACAGAGAGGCTGAGGCACGGTGTCGGTCCCCAGGCCATCAGGACGGGGAGCCGGGACCTCACCAGAGACCTAATTACGGTACACATGGTCCCTCTTATGGGCACACACACATACGCACGCAGGCACACACACACACACACACACACACGCAGGTAGACACACACACACACACACACACACACATGCAGGCAGGCGCACACACACACACACGCAGGTACACACACACACACACACACACACGCACATGCAGGCAGGCACACACACGTTTTTCTAATGTTTGAATGTTTCTCACAGATCCTTAATTTACATCAAGACCTACCCCTATTGCACATAGTGTTGCTTCTTTTGACTGTTAATATTGTCCTTATTGTAGACACTGATAGAGCTCTGCCACTTTCACTTCACTGCATGTCCTGTATCTGAAGAACAAAGTTCCTGAATCTTTATCTCACTTACACAACCTTGCTAGTCCCAGAGAGGAGGGTGAGCAGAAGGAAGGAAGGATGATGTCAGCATGAACACTGGAGGCTGAGAACATCTGAAGCATGTTTTCACACGCCACACACTGGCTTAGGAATCAGTATTGAGCATGAATACAAATGGCAGGTCCATGCTTTTTCTACATGGCCGTCGCACATGACGTACAGTATGTGTATGTAGTCAACGAGCTCTTGTTTGTTGCACCGGTTCTCTGTCCAGTTCCTTGTGGCTGTGCGTGCGTGCGTGCGTGCATGTGTGTGTGGCCATTAAAGATCAACAGATGGAGGATTAATCACAGCTAGCGCAAGGCCCAATGAAAAATCCCCCCCCCCCCACACACACACACACACACACACACACACACACACACACACACACACACACACACACACACACACACACACACACACACACACACACACACACACACACACACACACACACACACACACAGGGCTGACCGGTCGCTGTTTACAAGTTACTTCATGTATTAAAGCCGCCTAGCAAACAACGCCTCAGTGGGTCTTGTGACTGTAGTGCGCAGCACAATAGCCCAGCAAATATGTGGAGCGGCCACAATGTTATTCTACAGGAGCCACACGTGATGGAAGGTGTAGGGCCAAGGGTGGAGCAGTTTGTCCCGACCGGACAAGCTAGTGTCAGTCACAACAACACACACCCTCGCTAACACTTGTCTCTCTATCACAACACACACTCCCTAGAACCTGTCTCACCACCACAACACACAGCCTCGCTAACACGTGTCTCTCTACCACAACACACACTCCCTAGAACCTGTCTCACCACCACAACACACAGCCTCGCCGGAACCTGTCTCGCTCTACCTACCACACACACACACACACACACACACACACACACACACACACACACACACACACACACACACACACACACACACACACACACACACACACACACACACACACACACACACACACACACACACCTTAACATGCTGCATAAGAATCACACACATTCACAAAGCATAACAATAACAAACTCGCCCCACCCACCGTGCATGGGATGCACCAGACTCAGCAGACAGGCATGCGGTGCTGCAAGAACACATTGCTTCAGGAATGCGTCCCTTCGCTACCTGTGCGTAACTCTGCTGCTATGGGCACACGCCTCAGCCCAGACAGCGGGCTACAGCCCTGCACTGAGCACGCTCACATCCACACATATCAGACACACACACACACACACACACACACACACACACACACACACACACACACACACACACACACACACACACACACACACACACACACACACACACACACACACACACACACACACACACACACACACACACACACACACACAGCCCGCCCTTCTCATCATCGCCCCGGGCTACTGTGTTTTGCATCGTGACTCGGGGCAGAGGGCAGAGAAGCAGCTCAACAGGTTGGATCTCTCCCGCATCAAATCAATAAAACCACACGCTGCCCTGACACACCCACTCAGAGCCACCTGCAGAATGATCTCAGATGCGGGCCAACAGTGTCCAGGATCCTGCTGTCAGCCTGCAGAGGGACGGAACCAAGGACCTTCCAGCTTGATCCAATTCCCACGATGCATTGCTTTACCCCTGACCTTTATTTACCTAAATGTATTATGAAACCTCAACTTAACCGTTTCAATGAGAATGTTGCTCTGCCTGCACCCAGGCGACCTTAAATTGTGTCGAGGCGAGTTTCAGACTCATGTGTGGCGAATAACGATCCAGTCCACACGATGGGCCTTATTCTTCCAGTAAGTAACAAGAACATTGTACGTACTACTGTATTCAACTAACACATGCACTTCAAGACAGAAACAGAACAGACCCCCCCTTTCACAGCCCAATCCTCTTACAGACCTCCAGACAAAAGGTCCATTCTGACGGCATTAGGCATGTTTGCTGTTCTGCTCCGTTTATGTATGAAGAAATTAGTATTTCACATAACATTGATTTAAATCAAACACTGCTGCATAGACTATAGTGTAGCAACTCAAGAGTATTGACCTGCGACCTTCACCCCTTAGCCTCCACTCTGTCACACTAACCTCTGTACATACCTACTGCTGCTGTGAGCCTTTCAGCCACAACACTCTGAATACAAACGGCTACTGTGTCTAATTAAAAGGTCCGGAGATCTAATCTCAGCAAAACATACCTACTACACCTGCCGTGTCCAATTTAAATACTTTCCTTCTTACCAGATACACATAAGATAAGAAACAGATACAGTAGATATTATCACTTCATGAAAGCAGTCCTAACAGGAGTAACAACACTCTAATATAACTATCACTGTATTCCCTCTGGGGGAAACTCATGCTGCTTTCAGTGCATGTGGAAACCCAAAACACTGGCACTGCTTCTACTTATGGGCCATTTGCTCTCATAATGTCGGCACTTTCATATTGTTTGAATGCATGTCTGTTTGACCGCAAGTGTTTGCATTGCATCCCTGTTTTAATAGAGTAAATATCAGGATCTAATTGTACCTTGACATTGTTTTGCTGGACTGACCAATAAGTGATTCAAGTGGCTCAAACATGGCCGCCGCCGCTCACCTCCTTGTACGAGGACATGATCCTCTCAATGGCGTCGGCACCGGACACCAGCAGGTTACGGGCCGTGGTGAACGCCTCCGTGCGCTCGCTCACCATCACCTGGACCGGGCCGTCAACCACTTCTACAGAGGGAGAGAGACATAGAGAGACAGAGGGAGAGAGGGGGAGAGAGAGACATAAGGAGACAGAGACAGAGACACAGAGGGAGCAACACAGAGGGAGCAACACAGAGAGAGGGAGAGAGACAGACAGACAAGAGACAGAGCGAGAGAGAGAGAGACAGATTTATGGTTATGGAATAGTTGATAGTTATCTTGACAAGCTAAAGTTGCACCGGTACATCAGTCTCGTTTACAGCCCCAATATAACAGGACGAATCGTTTAAGTCACCTGCAGTGATATCTGCTGCTTGTTTATGGTTATTAGACTATCAATTGGTTGGTCATATACTACAGGTTATTTACTTATCGTTTCCTCTATGAGTAGCAGCTAAGGCATCCCTAATACTCAATGATTTGTAGTATGTATGCAATATGTTTCTACCACAAAATATACATTTAAACTCATAACACAGTTGAGGAGAATCCTTCAGGCTTCCCCCTTGAACGCTTACAGTTTAGCATTGTGCAGATTATTTACGTTGTTCAGTGTTTTAATTAACCCTTAATATAAGCATTTACTAAGTGTCCAGGCATTATCAGACTTAACAACCTGATTGTGGAAGGATCCCACTCTGTCACTGCCCACCTTGCCCGTGAACAGCGGTCAGTGTATTGTATAACTGTGTATGACAATATGGTGAATAAACCTGAAAGACTGGACCACGGAAGTCCAGCGAAACGTGTAACCTGACCCCAGGCCTGCCTATGCGTCCCTCGCGCTGATATCAACACATCAAATCATTTGAATAGATTTGTTAAATAGATCCCACCCAAAACCTCTACTGTGCGAACCACATGCTCCCTGGGATTGAGCTCATCAAATTACAACTCCTGAACCGCGATGAAATGATCAGTGCAGGGCAGTAAAGGGAGAATACAGAACGCAGGTTGGATTTAGGTTGAATGGCAATCATAGCCGTCCCCGAAGGAGGAAATCCTCCTTCGCTGTGTTCCTTCTCAAGGGGGATTCCCTTTCGGGAGTCAAGCATTTAGAAGGGTTAGGTGAATACAATTACTTGAATATTTGAATATAACTAGGTATTTCCTTCATTGCAAGCTCCAACCTGCTATACGCCTGTTAAGAGGAGCCATTTATTCATTAAAAAGTTATGCTGGAATACTATAGTTAGGGTGTCATGTACTGAGGGCCTGTGAAGCCCTTTGAGACTGTTGCTGGGTTTAAGGGCTCCAGACCTTTGAATTGAACTGAATTCGTTGTCTTTCCTGGAATAATGTTGTGTACACTGATTTGATATGCAATGGCAAGATACTTCCGGGCGACCACCCACAACTGTGTTCCCTCAACGCGATCGGGTCCCTGCCTGAAGGATTCTCCGATCACCTCGGGGGGGGGGGGGGGGGGGGGGGGGGGGGGGGGGCGATCGGACCAATCGGACTCGAGCTCTCACCCATGTCGGCGAATCCGGTGGCGGTGATGATGGGCACTGCCACCATGACCAGGCCGGCGGCGCTCCACACGTACTTCATGAGGAACTGCTCCACCATGACGTACCACAGCCGCTTGGACAGGATGAGGTTCATCTGGTCGGCCAGAGCCGCGTAGCACTTCTGCAGCTGCCGCATCTCCACCTGGGAGAGAGACAATGAGCCACCGGAGAGACAGTTTAACCACCTGGGAGAGAGACAGTTTAACCCCCTGAGAGACAGTTTAATCCCCTGAGAGAGAGAGAGAGAGAGAGAGAGAGAGAGAGAGAGAGAGAGAGAGAGAGAGAGAGAGAGAGAGAGAGAGAGAGAGAGAGAGAGAGAGAGAGAGAGAGAGAGAGAGAGAGAGAGAGAGAGAGAGAGATTAACCCCTCCTGACTGTTAACCAATCAGACATCAGCTGACAAATCTCTACCTGAGAGAGACAGTTTAACCACCTGAGGGAGAGAGACGTTTAACCCCCTGAGAGACACAGTTTAACCCCTTCCTGACTGTTTACCCCTCAGTCATCACACACGCACGTCATCACCCACGGTGGCTTTAGATCCCGGCCTGCTCATGCTTGGGGATTGTACCCAGTACCTTTCGTTTGGGTGTATGAAAGCATAACCGCTCTGCCGCCCGCTGTTTGTACAGCAGTATCACTGTTGCTATCGCTTTGTTATGAGGGTTTCCATGCAGTGGTTTTGTTTACGTTGCTTTGGAAATGAGATTGAACCCAGCAGCTTTCAGCTTGGACTGAAGCATTACGCTTCATCTGTCACTCTTTTATTAATATTGTCATTATGTATTTATTATTATTATTTTTTTTATTATTGACCTATTTCGGGAAAGGTTTGCTCAAGTTGGATTCCCATGTCAATAAAGAGTTAATGGGTAATAAATAATCTCTACAAAAACCTTTACGCTTGTGTATAAAGTAATCAAGTGCGGAGAGGTTGGAGGCCGGGATCTCTCCTGCTCTGCAGCCTCCTGTACCAACATCACTCAACTGCTCAGAGTGACCTACATACATCCATACTAACTATGCGTAACTAAAGATTTACTAACTGTTGACAACTGTTTAGGTAGGATTCTAACTGGTGACCACTGTTGGGGTAGGACGCCCCACACTTTTAAGAACATCTTTCTGATCCGACCGAGTTGCTTACGTTGTGTCCCGCATAGAAAGCTATCTCCTCGGCGTTCGCGATGATCCTGGAGTGCACGTAGCGCAGGTACCCCTTCCTGTTCGCCTCCTCCGCCACCAGTTTCCCGAACTTTGGCGAGCAGGCGCGCAGCACCTTGGCCGTGGCGAAGACCACCAGGCCTGCCAGCAGAGTGGGCGCCGTGGCGTTAGCCCCCCTGGAGCGGGCGGTCTGGATCAGCGTGTAGGACGTGAGGACTACGTCCAGGATGGGCTTGGTGAGGTTGGAGTAGAGATGCGCCACGGACTGGGAGAACATCATGACGTCCTCGGTGAGAGACTGGTCCGGGTTGGCCAGCCGCCCGTCCATGTGGCTGACCCGGTAGTAGGTCTGGTCCGTGAAGTAGGTCCGGTAGGCATGGTCCACCAGCCGCGTGCGAAACGCCAGCGCCAGCTTGCACTCCAGGTAGCGGATCACGCTGTTGACGAAGGTGGCCGGGATGGCGATGAGCAGCCACTTCATCAGCTGCAGCATGAAGTTCTGCGGGTTCTTCTCAACGATCGACTTGACGATCTTCCCGTCCAGACTCGCCACGAATATGGACAGAAACGTCCTTGAGATCAACGCGACGGAGTGTAACGACAGCAAGGCCAGCTCTTTTGACAGGAGTTTGGGGAAGAGGATCTTGAGGAGGTCCAGGATCTGCTTGAAGAACAGAGCGTTCAGCTCCGGGGAGGGCTTCTTCTTGGGCTCCGCGAAGGACTTCACTACCAGAGCCGTTGAGCCGTTCTCCACCTTGGAGATCTGCGTGTTGTTCCTGCAGCCCTGCCGCCTCGAGACACGTTTCCAGATGATGGGATACAGGGTCCTGATGCCGTAGGCGGCGGCCGCCAGGACCACGGCTCGTTTCGCGGCGGTCGTACGGTCCCATTTCACTTTAGACGCCGCGTCCAGGATATAGGACATGTTGTTCCCGATCCCTGTGCACGAATACCGCGCGGTTCAGTCGTCCTCGCGTGCTATCGATCGGAAACGAGTGAAAAATTGGGAAATCATACGAAAGAAATGCGACGCAAAAGGAGAATACCCTTTGATGTTTTGGCGTGAAGATGGCCTGCACCGCGGACCGCTACATCCTGCTTCCCAGCGTCGTTCCGCTGTTGCGCTGTGCCGTCTAGCCGTTTCATTGGCCGGGGCTTTGCCTCCGCCTGCCGCTGATTGGCTGAGTAACAGAACGTATGCAAATGAGTCTACTGTACTGCCCTTTACGTAACACAGAGAGAGATCGCTTTACACTGACAACCAAGCTATTTTTAAACAGTGCTGGCCGAGAAACTTAAATGTATTTTGTTTTTTAGATTATCTTTGGTGTTATTTTGTATTTTATTTTTGCATCTTACTTTCTAACTGTTTGGGGGATGTGAAGGCATGTTTCCAATGCCTATACAACCTGAATAAAAGCCTTTTGATAATAGTTGATAACATAAAGATATTTATACGAAGGTCAGGATGCTATTCAAAGAAACATTTGTACCTTAAGATTGTAAAAAAGTAAACTTTAAACCCCAGTCGACGTGTCCTCTTTGTGTTTCGACGTAAATAACTGTTGACGTAAAGTGGGCGTTTCCTTAATATGCTTTAAAGCGCGTGGCGGGACGCAGAGAACGTCGAAAACGTGTGTTTCGCTCGAGCAACAGAAACATATCGAGATTTGAATTTAATTCGACAATAATTTATTTGAATGAAATAATAATCGTTAGTCACTATATTTGTTACTTTAACCACACACCCGTAACACATGTTATTGCTTTAGGCTTAACTTTTATTTACGATAGTCTGTGACATCTATTATCTGAGAATGAACTGGGTCGGCGGGGCAAGGTGCGACTGGATTCATATAATACATAATCTTATGGAGAAGTTGTTTATAGTTGTACCTTAATGTTATATAGCTGTACCCTATTGTAATGATGTAATATAGTTGTAATAGACAACTATATTACACTAGTCCTACCAGTGTAGTCTAATTCTAATATATAGTTAATCAAGTTATTATGTTGATGAGTCTTGCTCACTCCCATGTTATGGTTGAATCTTAGTCTTTTAGACATGATCTATTTCTAATAAAAATCCCATTGGATTTACAGGAGTCGGTATATGATGAGGGGTGATACCAAAAAGCAAAGGGTAAGTCAACTTACGAGAAAGAAAAGCATTCTGAAACCCGAGACTGAACTTTTTTGTAATAGTTTGAGGATTAAAACGAATAGTTACTCTAGTTTTGGCCTTCAGGAGTTCTTTGAGAAGAAGAAGATGAACAGTAAGCTCCACAACCTGGGCATCCCCGTCACCACCTCGCACAAGGGCACCGGGTCAGGCAGTATGGACCTGGTGACTCTGTTCATAGTCAACCAGATCGCGGCCAAGAAGGAAATCAAAGGTGAGAATCAGTCTGCCACACACATGTTTTTAGACGTATATGGACCCAGATAGGAAGAGGGATACGATAAGATGGCACAAATTACTTTGAAAATGTGGGAGTCGCAGCATAAAGTAGGCCTACATGATGGAAGTACATTTAGGGCATTTAGCAGACACTTTTATCCAAAGCGGCTTACAATAAGTACATTCGTCAGAAGAAAGAGAAACAACAATGTATCTCTGTCGGTACAGTAAGGATGTTAACACTAACAATCGTTAGGTTAACCCATTCCCTGTATACAACAAACGAAGAAGAAATTAAACTGAGATGAGGCCTACAATGAACTATGTATATACACAGCATGAATCAAAGATTCAAAGATTCAAAGGTTTAAGCAAGAGCATGAGAAGGTTGTGGGCTGTGATTCCAGACAAGCCTGTGGTGACGGTTCTGGGAGATGGGAAAGGACGCATGAAGAACCGACCGCTAGAGCTTCCCATGAGCCCCGGCTCTCCCTCCCAGCTCAGCCTGTCTGAGAGTGAGCCCTATTACAGGTAAGCTGGCTGAAAGTCAGCAATGATCACATGGAAAATCATGTTTCATTCCCTCAAGACACTGCATACAATATTGCAGTTGCATTCATTTTACCCTCTTGTTGAAGTTAGGGTTAGCAATAAATGTACATCTACATTCACATTTAGGGCATTAGGCAGACGGTTTTATCCAAAGTGACTTACAAAAAGTACATTTGTAAGAAGAAAGAGAAACAGCAATATATCTATTGAGGCTATGCAGAGTATAGGTGAACTCTGAACAAGTGAGTCCTGCCTATACATTAAATTGCACTACATGCAATCTATATGACTTTGAACTTCAAGATATGATGCAAGTGGTGACCTGAACCAGTATCTTCTAGAGTACATTATCTATGATCTGACTCAATGCTCAGTGTATACCAACTTGTGTACGGATGTCAATATGTTTCTAGTTTATTATTTGTTTTGTCCCATCTGTTCGTTCCTTCCTCCCTTAACTCCTTTCTACCTTCCCTATGTCCTTTGCTCCTCCCTCGTCTCCTAGTGTTCAGAGAGTGAAGCGGAGGAAACCCCTCATGTCAGATGCCTTCAGGTGTCAGCAGGTGAGCATGTGACCCACTTATCTTCACCACCAGTGGGAGCACATCTGGTATCTCTGGGGCACAGCAGCATGTATCTGATACGTGTTGCTGACTAGCGCGCCTTTAGCAAATGAAGCATTTAGTACATTTACATTTCGAGCATTTAGCAGACGCTTTTATCCAAAGCGACTTACAATAAGTACATTTGACAGAAGAAAGATACAGAGAGCATGTTCATAGGAACAAACGCCATGTACTAACAATTTCTAGGTTAACCCATTCCCCATACATAACAAAGACAGCTAGGGTAAGATGCTACACAATGCTTAGTACTTGACATGTGGTGTACCATGTATCTGATAGATACCTGGTCAATACAACTTCTAGTGCCATCATATAATCAGTGTTTGATATGTATTTCATCCGTGGTACATACATGGCACATTTTTTGTGTGCTACATACTGGGCCAATGAAACATGTGGAGGCACTAGAGTCATGTTTCCGGCGGTCTGCTCCATCCCCCAGCTCTCCCCGGTGCTGGAGTCTAGCTTCTCCGAACACAAGTCCTCAGACCCGGTCAAGCGCCACGTCTCTCCCGGCCTCAGCCCCTCCTCCTTAGCCTGCTCTGCCTCCTCCAGACCTGGCCCTGGAGGTAGCTCACACTGTTTCCTCACTCAAACCACTTCCTCAACACGTGTTTTCGACACGCCAATTTCCTTTAGCTGTTAGGAAACCCTTTTCCGTTTTATGAGACCAAGTCAACTGTTTGACTTTTGACTGTAGGTTCCGTATGCTGGGATGTGTTTGTGTGTTTTGCTCCGTGAGATAGCCATCACAACCGAATGTAACAATATACGGGGATGTGCGGTCTGAAACGGGCCTCTTTGTACTTTCACTGACTATATGTAACTTTGGAATATATCAATTGCAAAGTCAAGGACAGGGGGCATGGGGAGTCAGTCAGTGTTGGTTTGGTGGTTTGTCAGCAGTGTTTCCAAGGCGACCAGACCTCCAGCATCGAAACCTGTCCCAACTCCATCCCTGCACTCCGTCTCCTCCAGCATGGACCACCTCGGACCTCCAGGACACACAGGTACCGGGAGAACCCGATCCACATTCAAGGGCCCCCACACTACCACCATGTGTGATGCTGCTAAGGCCCCTACACTACCACCATGTGTGAGGCTTCTTAGGCCCCTACTAAGTGGGTGAATAATCAACTGTCCACCAGGTTATGTAATAGGGCCTTCATAGGACTTCATATGGTGTGTAGATTGGAACAGTAGTGTTTTAGATACAGGTCATACTTGGTGTTTAGGCTCCTGGGATTGCTGCCCTGGACATAATTTCCTGAAGGTGTTCCCAACTCTTTCCTAGTCAAACAAACCAGATTATATACATTATACACCAACTTCCAAGCACTAATCCGTGTTTTGGTTTTGTTTCCTAACGTTCCAACTGAGAGTCCCATAATGGTGTCTTCTGTGTTGAGTTCCGTCCCTTCTCCCGACCCGGGCCTATGAGGGACGTGACCCAGTGGTCCTCAGGATCCAGCATGCCCTGCTACCTCCCTGACCCCCAGTCGGTCTCCAGAGCCCTCTTCAGAAGCCCTCTCCTCCAGTGAGTGGGCCCTCGTTAGCCTCTGACTCAATCACTTTGAGGTCAGGAAGACGTGTAACTTTACATTTACATTTACATTCAGGGCATTTAGCAGACGCTAAATGACACTTACAATGAGAACATTTGTCAGAAGAAAGAGAAACAACAATATAACGCTGTCGGTATAGTAAGGATGTTAGTAGAACCAAGTGCCAAGCACTAACAATCATTAGGCCAACCCATTCCCCGTCTACAACAAAGATAGCTAGGGTAAGATGCTAGACGATGGTAAGTATTATTTTTCAGTGCAAGGACGCACAACGTACAATAAGTCTTCCCCAACACACACCGGCCACACTGAATCACTGTGAGCCAATCAGAATCCCAGGGAAAGGATGTGCACCACACCAAACTCGATAGGAGAACGAGGTGATGCATGTTGGCGGCACCAGGCGGAAGTTTCTCTGGTCTTTGTTTACAGGGATGGCCTGGCCAGGGATCAAGAAGGCTTCTCTAGTTTTCCAAGAGAAGAAGGTGACCAGGGATCCCTGGCCAGGGATCAAGAAGGCTTCTCTAGCTTTCCAATCAGCCAATCAGAGGATAGGCTGCCTCTGCTTGGCTTCACACTGGACCAATCGGAGACAGAGGAGCCGTTTGAGGAAGAGCTTTTCAGTGGATTTGGTGGGGAAGGTAGTCACTACTTTGGAAAAGTCTCTAAAAACACAAATCACATTCTGCTGTTTCTTTTAACCTTCCATTTGGTTTCAGCTTCTAATTTCCTGAGGTTGCAATCAGAAATTAATCTGATTGAGGAAACACCGGCCGCTGTTTCAACCTTACAGTAAGCTCCTTAAACTGAACTGAATGTGTGAAACTCATTTTTGATTGATATCAATGTAAACAGCCTTTTTGCAGAGAGTCTTTTCTCCTGTTTAAAAGTGAATTGTTTCATCCAGGAACCCCAGAGATCCACAGAGAGCTGACTGCAAGGACAAAACCTTAACACTGGTAGGCCCCTCAAACTTACAGTTTTGCTGCCCCCAAGTGGCCGTGATGGACACATTACAACAACACAAAGCAAGATAAAACACCAGAAATCAAAATTTGGGTCCTTAAATTAACACCGTTCTTCAGGGACTATGTCTTATTGGATCTTCACAGATGCTTATTGGTTATTAAAGTAAATTAAATGTATACAACACCCAACACCCATTCTCGTCATTTGTTTGCTCTGTTTTTTGCCTCATTCGTCAGGTGCCCAGCTGCACAAACAGGAGCTCTGGTGAGTGTTAACGTCACCACCCATGACATCAGGGAGTTCATGTGCTGATGGCCAACAACCTCACTCTGTTTCCACACCTTCCAGCCTGCCTGGAATGTTCCCCCAGCTACTCCCCTACAGACTGCGGCTGCAGCTCAGACTCCGAGAGTGTACGTTCAAATATTATATTAATGTTTATTATTACCCGACTCGGCGCTTCTGACAGTTCTGTTCAATGACATACTGGGAACCGTAGATTGGATTGATTGCTGATTGATTGCTGATTGATCTGTGATTGTTAGCTGATTGATGGTTGATTGTTTGCTGATTGATGGCTGATTGTTTGGTTATTGATTGCTGATTGATTGCTGATTGAGTTCTGATTGTTTGGTGATGGATTGCTGATTGATTTCTGATTGTTTGGTGATGGATTGCTGATTGATTTCTGATTGTTTTGTGATTGATTGCTGATTGATTTCTGATTGTTTGGTGATGGATTGCTGATTGATTGCTGATTGGTCCCCTGGTGGTGAATCGTTAAATGTGAAGCTCTCCACTCAGCAGTCGTCTCCCTGTGTGTGACATCAGCCCACAGGCTGTGGTTCTAAAAGGAGCCGTGTGTTTCAGGACGCAGCCGACTGCCAGCTGTGTCTGCTCGCCGGACGCTCCAACACCTCGGAGGACGTGAACGCCCTCAACAAGAGCTCCCAGTGGACCCCACAAGTCCCCCGCCCGTCCCGCCCCCCTACACCTTACAAACAGCCCCCAGGAAAGAGCTTGGACGAGCAGCCAGTGGACAGGAAGTCTGTCTCCGGCGACGGAGGGGCCCTGCAGCCAGAGGGCGACAGAGAGCAGACGGCGTCTCACCAAGTCGCCGGACCGCCACCCGAGAGCGAACCCCACAGTCCCCCCGACACCAGGGACTCGGCGACGCAGACGTGTGACGTCACAAAACGCCAGACGTCCGACGCCTCCACCCAATCGGAAGCGTGCGTCCCGGTCACCGGGTACGTCGGCGCTCCGGTGGGCCGCGCAGTACCACCTCACGCCACAGGGGGGCAGACCCGCTCCAGCCAGGACGGAGACGCTGCGGCCCCGGGCGCCATGCTATTAGCGGGCTCCCAGAGAGGAGACGATGGGCCGTGGAGGAGAGGCAGCAGAGAGGAAGGGCGTGGACACTACATCAGCGGTAATGCAATTAGACACGGCACTTTAAACACGGAGGGGACAGTGGGCCGGGACCACAGCCCCCCCCCCCCCCACTGGCATGAATGACGGTCAGGGTCCTAATGGGCCAATTAACTCCTTCACTTCACCTCTCATTTGAATACGCCACGATTTATATTAGGAATCAAGAGCAATCATCAGCAGTAATCTGGGACTAGTTGAGGCAGTTCATAAAATTAGACTGCTGAATGAATGGATGTGTTATTCGTATTGTATTCAATGTTTCAATAGTTGTTATAGCCCATGTGGGAGGGAGTCTTGTCAATTAAAATAAGTAATATACAGTATAAGCACCATAAGAGCTGATATATGATATCGTTTTTGAATCTATTTGGTTTGAAACTATAAGAAACGTGAGGAACCAGGAGGACAGAAGGTGTTTACAAGATGTGTTGTTTAAGTGTTGGTTTGCCTTTCTGTGGAACAACCTCCACTCTGATCTGTCCACTATGAACGGCTATGTTGTCTGGTCTCCTTACAGAGAGAGGACCGAAGCTCAGAGGAGGAGGAGGAGGAAGCGGAGGAGAAGCAGGAGGAAGAGGAAGAGAAGCGGGAGGAAGAGGAAGAGAAGTTGGAGGAGGGGGTGGAGGAGGAAGAGAAGCAGGTGGAGGAAGAGAAGCAGGAGTTGGGGGAGAAGGAGCAGGAGGAGATGGAAGAGAAGCAGGAGTAGGGGGAGGAGGAGCAGGAGGAGATGGAAGAGAAGCAGGAGGAGGAGCCGGAGGAGGAGGGAGGCCTGCCTGTGCTGCAGCGGCCCCTCCAGTGAAGGAGGTGACCTGTGGAAAGGTGCTGGAGGGGTCGGAGGAGGTGGAGACCCTGCAGGAGATCGCTGACATCCTGCTCATGTTGAGGCAGAGGAAGAGGGAGGGGTGAGGGCCAGGTGAAGAGGGCTTCGTTTACAGGTCTGTTCGCCCGCGTGCTGAAACAAGCTCTCCGTCACTCTTCAAACAGGGTTCACGGTTCATGTGTTTGTCGTTCTTCATGCAGTAAGTCAAATAAAACTGCATCATTTTGGGTTCTTTATTTAAAGTTTATTTATTTCCTCATATATTTATTCAAGTGTGTCCATGAATATATATTACGTTTTGTATACTATAAACAATAGCAAAAACTTGAACAAGAATCAAATATACTATATAGGTACTATACAGCAACATATTTGTCTATGAAAACTCATAAACTGTAGAACCACGTTTGTTTTACATAGAAAAACAAAATGGCCACTATGAACACACGCACACACACACACACACACACATATTTAGAAAAGAGCTAACTGAAGCCAACACGACAGAATCGGAGTAGGTCCAAGTTCGGACGGAAACACTCAAAGAAACGATAACGTATATCCAATCAAACCTCAAATGCACAGCCATGTTGGTGTGACATTAAAGTGCGTCTCAAAACTAAACCACTCTCCATATAAAACTAGTCGCTTGCCGTTTAATCAAAATACTTTTCAAAGGAATACCTTGACATTTTGAAATGTCCCTTTTGTGAATTAAATTTTACTGAATTTTATATATCATGTAAACTGATGTTGTTTCAAGTGGTGGACAGAAAATCGTTAATAAGTGACGTAAAGTAAATAAATTGAATATAATAGAAATATTAACAATCAAAATACAGTTTAAAATGTCAAGGTAATACTTTTTCTTGGAAAATCCTCTCATAATACAAATGTCTGAAATCCGATCTTCTGCACAGTTCGGACGATTGTTTCTCTTCTTGTGTTTCCGACAAAATGCGTCTTACAACATGAAAGCACAGACCTTCAGCAATGCTAACCTTATTTCCATTCTCAAATAATGTTCACTACAACAAACAATGTGTAATTAGCTTATAAGGTCACGGTTTTACGCTACAAAACAACACCGCAAATTACGCTAGGCTATTATGCAACCTTCAGGAGCGACGATATCGTAAATCATAGGCTGTGTCGTTTGTACAGGAGGCCCCGGAATACAATAACTGAATAAAACAACATGTGAAACGATAATATAAAAATAAAATTTCATCACTTGTTATGCTAGAAATCTGTACATACATGAACGATGTTGATCTAAAGAACACAATGTGGTCAAACACGAGCGTTTGTGCATTTCTGTGGGCGGGACTCTGAGTGAAGGTCTGGCTGCCGGTCGGGCTGAACGGTCAGACGTCCTCGGTAAACAGCAGAGTAACATGGGTTAACTTTGTACGATATACAGGCACTAACATGGTCACATTCAAATAAGAAGGCAAAATATTGGAAAAACACAGCTTCACTTCATATCCATCTACCTTCTCTACCTATCAGATCACAACAACCATATTATATAAACAATCATATATAATGTCAATTAAATTATATAGCATAATATAATATATATATTGTATTCCCTAACCTGTGATACTTCTTGAAAGGTACAAAGATCTGAAATCAATCATTCCTTGACGACTGCAGTCCGTCAGTGATCAATCAACCCAACGATTGATTAATCAATCTCAAGCATAAGTTAATTCCTGTGAAGTGCTACAAAGACTGGTAAAATCAACATTGATTTGTTAAAGCGAAACGGTTATTCAACATCAGTTAGCATATCAACAACTTATATTTCTGTCTATAAATATAGGACTGCTGCTTTTACTAATCTCCCGTTAATTCATCTCCCGCCCCATACTGACAGATACCCCTGGTCTCCTTCATTTGGTGTCTGTTGCTACAGCCCAAAGTGTTTTCAGAGAGAGGGAGGACAGAGAAGGGTTTAATGTAAATTTTGGTAAACAAACACCAACAGGCACATGCTTTAATCACGCTAACACACATGTGATGTCTGTACCCTAGGTCGTTTTCCCATTAGCACTACGACGGTGCCGAGTGGAGCCGTGACGCGCTGGCTTGCCTTTCCTCTACCGGTTTAAACTGGCGGTAATGAACCGTACCGGGCTGTGCCGTACCGTACCGTACCCGAGACGGGCCGTCTCCGAGGGCGGGGCGCAGCGAGCCCTGGGTGCAGCTCAGCGCGAGAAATTGTATTTCAAATCGATAGGAATAAAGACCTTTTAAAATACAATAAACTGGGTGACCTCGTGTCTGGAACGCACCGCCACGCACGCAGAGTACGGCTAGACAACACCTTGATTCTTTATTCTTTGTTCGGTCGTAATATAAGCCTGATTAAAAAGTAATGAAGGTTTGATAGATAGTGAACCACAGTGATGTGAGTTGGACGATATTATGATGCAAATACAAAATAGCTTGTTGAAATAGGACTATTATTCTTGGACGTTGCACAGCATTTCACACTATGCGATTGCTGATATTGTTATTCAATGCATTTTCTCATATCAAGTGTCGCATGTGGGGAAATAAGTGTGAAACAATGTGTAAACAAGACTAATCTGAAACAAATCGGCTCTCGATATGCCACTGAGAGTAAGAAGGAATGTGTGCTAAACGAAGCGATACAATGTCACGGTTGGCTTTAGTATAAGACTACTAGGCTACAATAAGTGTGAGTAGTGTTGTGTCGTCGACTCAAAATCAGCGCATCTTCAGTTAAACACACACCTTCAAGCGGGGAGCCCGGTGGCAACGGAGATGCAAATCCCAGCCGAACTGGTCTGAGCCGAACCAGTATAGCACAATGGAAAACGCCACCAGTGTGCCTAGCTGGAATCAGAGAGTCCAGCTATTCTATTTAACGCAAAGTATTCTATTTAATCGGTATATTTAGAGTTGACCTGATCCAATGGATGGATGATCTGTGCAGCATCAACATCTGGCTGCTCCACACACGGTCGTGAGCTCTGTGTCAACACCTCACACGAACCAGGTCAAAAAACATTAATCTTTGATAGTGGTGACTCACTGCAACAAAGATAAAGCTCCTTTGAGGAGGATATTTGTCTGTGGAATCACAACCGGGGGTGACATCACGGCCCCTTGATTAAAACCGTGCCGTAGGGTAATACTCTGCAACCCAACAAAACAGGATCTGTCCTGTGTGAGTCGGTATGCGTCTCTCTGTCTGTCCTCTCTCTCTCTCTCGGTCGGTCTCACCCTCCATCTCTCTCCCCCCTCTCTTCCCCTCCCTTGTTTACACTCTTGCTCTTTCTCGCTCCCCCTCTTTCCCTCCCTCTCTCCCTCTCCACCCCCCTCTCCCTCCCTCTCTGTTTACACTCGCTCTTTTTCTCTCTCTTTCTTTATCACCCTCTCCCTCTCTATCTCTCTTTCTCTTTTCCTCTCTCTCCCTCTCCACCTCTCTCCCCTCTCCCTCCCTCAGTGTTTACACTCTCTCTCTCCCTCTCTCTCTCTCTCCCCCTTCCCTTCCTCCCTGTTTTCTCTCTCTTGCTGCTAAATAAAAAGAACACAGATGAACACGTGGTGGACGGAAGCAGACACCAAACTCCTCCTCCTCGCCGTAGAAAACAAACCCGCGCTGCCGCCTAGTCCACGTCCGACGTCTCGTTGTCCGACAGGTGGTAGTTTGACCCCTTGACCCGGATGTACTCCACCTGCCGGCCCTCGTCCGACTCGGTGGCCCCGCAGGAGCAGAGGCGGCCCTCGAACAGGCCCTCCACCTCCTCCAGCCGCCGGCCCTTCGTCTCCGGGAGGACGGCGTACACGAAGACCACGCCCAGAGAGGCCGCGCCGGCGTACAGGAAAAAGGCCCCTGGGGAGAGGGAGGGGGGGAGAGAGGGGGGGAGGGGGAGAGAGAGCGAAAGAGGGAGAGTGGGGGGAGAGAGAGAATGGTACAGAGAGAGTGATAGAAAGGAAGGAAGGGGAGAGAGGGGAGACAGAGAGAGAGAAAGAGGGAGAGAGTGATAGAGAGAGAGAGAGTGATAGAGAGGAAGGGAGGGGAGAGAGGGGAGACAGAGAGAGAGAAAGAGGGAGAGAGCGATAGAGAGAGAGAGAGTGATAGAGAGGGAGGGAGGGGAGAGAGAAAAGGGTGGGCGGGATATTGTCACCTTAATATCAATAGAAAAACGATGGTATAAGAACTAATAATCCATTCAAACGGCCGCTTGTCCTGCATTAACCAAACAATGTTGTTGAAGAGCCAGCCTAACGACGGTGTTGGTGTTGGGCCTGATTCATTATTCATTGCATTTCATGTGCGCTGTCATACACAAGCAGAGGCAGGAGGAGATGGAAGCGCCTGCAGCTCCTGGTGATTCATTAGGAGGCTCTACTGAGACTCTACTGTAACCCACTGACAGGAGGCTGAGACTCTACTGAGACTCTACTGTAACCCACTGACAGGAGGCTGAGACTCTACTGTAGACTCTACTGTAACGCACTGACAGGAGGCTGAGACTCTACTGTAGACTCTACTGTAACCCACTGACAGGAGGCTGAGACTCTATCGTAGACTCTACTGTAACCCACTGACAGGAGGCTGAGACTATCGTAGACTCTACTGTAACCCACTGACAGGAGGCTGAGACTCTACTGTAGACTCAACTGTAACCCACTGACAGGAGGCTGAGACTCTACTGTAGACTCTACTGTAACTCTCTGATAGGAGGCTGGGATTCTCACAACCACACACACACACACAGGCACAACCAATCCAACGCACACACACACTCATGCACGCATGCACAAACATACACACACACGGGCACAACAATGCACACACACGCACACACACACACACACACACAAACGAGGAGGACTGGACTAAATACAGACACGCAGGAGATTCTCTCTCTCTCTCTCTCTCTCTCTCTCTCTCTCTCTCTCTCTCTCTCTCTCTCTCTCTCTCTCTCTCTCTCTCTCTCTCTCTCTCTCTCTCTCTCTCTCTCTCTCTCTCTCTCTCTCTCTCTCTCCCCATTATACTCTCCCTCCCGCCATAAATGTAACGTGTCAGGGGCTTAATTAGCATATTACCACCTAACACCCCGCGACCTCCCCTCCTACTGCCGTCTCCTCTGGGCACACGGCGTTAAACACCCTTCGGCCACTGCTGAGCAGCAGGGAACGCTTTCAGCTCAGCTGGGGAACATAGCGTGGAAATCATTTGACAAAACGGCTTTGTTTGGATTAAATGCAATGGATATGGATACACAGGAACAACTCTCTCTATTTCCCCTTCTCTCCCTCTCTCTCCCTCTCCCTCTCTCTCCCTCTCCCTCTCTCTCTCTCTCTCTCTGTACAAAACTGTAAAAACAACCTTAAGACCTTCATAAGCATTTCTCAAAGTTGTTATTGATAACTAAATAATGTTTTGAGACGAGAATGCGTCTCGAATCCTCCCCCATGTTGCCTTGATAATCCAATATGTAACCTATTCTACTGCATCATGGGAAATGTAGTTCTGGTTCCACCCTGAGGGTTAACTGGCAGACCCCTGGACTGTCAGCAACATGTCCCCGATCCCAGTGCATGCTGGGAGATGGAGTCCTGCCGTACCGTAGTAGGTGAGGAGCTGGGAGGTGTGCAGGAAGGTGAGGGACACCAGGAAGTTGAAGGACCAGTTGACCCCAGCCGAGCAGGCGTTGCCCGCGCCCCGCGCCCACAGGGGGTAGATCTCTGAGTTTATGGTCCAGGGCATCGGACCCATGCCTGGGGGAGGGAGGGAGAGGGGGAGGGGAGGGAGGGAGGGGGGGGGAGAGGGGAGGGAGGGAGAGAGAGAGAGAGAAGCGGTGAAAGGATCACAAAAGGATCACAAAAACGACACTGTGCATGTGCACGATGTCCTAGTGTGTGTGTGTGTGTCTACAGGTGTGTGTGTGTGGGCTTGTCCAGGTGTGTGGGAGTGTGTGTCTGCAGGTGTGTCTGCAGGTGTGTGCGTGTCTGCAGATATGTGTGTGTGTGTATGTGTCTCTTAAGGTGTGTGTGTGTGTGTGTCTCTTCAGGTGTGTGTGTGTGTCTTAAGGTGTGTGTGTGTGTGTCTCTTCAGGTGTGTGTTTGTGTTTGTGTGTGTCTCTTCAGGTGTGTGTGTGTGTGTGTCTTCAGTTGTGCGTGTGTGTGTCTCTTCAGGTGTGTGTATATGTCTGCGGGTGTTTCTTCAGGTGTGTCTGCAGCTGTGTGTGCATGGGTGTCTCCAGGTGTGTGTGTAGACCCACCAGGGGCGAAGGCGGCCAGGTAGAGCAGCAGCCCCAGCAGCACCAGCCAGGAGTAGGGCGTGGGGCAGTAGTTGAAGGCCCAGTAGGTCTGATCTCTGCCCTGGCTGGCGTTAGAGCAGCTGGGGGCAGAACACACCCACAGCTAGAGCCGATTCAGGTCAAATAGGATTCGTCTTAAAGATGTAGACTGTAGGGTAATATAAATTGGCATAAAGTGGGTCTAGACTAAATCAAGGCGCATCAAGTAAGACTGTGCCCCTCTTTGTTATTAGGCTGTAATTCAATGACACTGTCCCCTAAACTGCCTGTGAACCGTGTGAAGTGAACGACTGCAGCTCGGCTGTGTGAGTGGGAGGGGTTTGTGGAGAGTGGGAGGGGTTAAGTGTGAGTGGGAGGGGTTTTGGGAGAGTGGGGGGAGGGGGTTTAGTGTGAGCGGGAGTGGGTTTGGGAGAGTGGGAGGGGTTTAGTGTGAGAGGGAGGTAGTTTGGGAGCGTGGGAGGGGTTTAGTGGGAGTTGGAGGGGTTTAGTCTAAGTGGGAGGGGGCTGGGAGAGTGGGAGGGGTTTAGGGAGTGTAGTAAGATTATTGATGATTATTGATCCTCACACTCGCGGAAAGTATAAATTTGCTTTGCTCAACATAATGTAACTCACCTGGCCTGACCCCTCCCCCAAATGTAACTCACCTGCCCTGACTCCACCCCCACCATGTGACTCACCTGCCCTGATCCCTCCCCCCAATGTAACTCACCTGCCCTGACTCCGCCCTCACCATGTGACTCACCTGCCCTGACTCCGCCCCAACCATGTGACTCACCTGCCCTGACTCCGCCCCCACCATGTGACTCACCTGCCCTGACTCCGCCCCCACCATGTGACTCACCTGCCCTGACTCCGCCCCAACTATGTGACTCACCTGCCCTGACTCCGCCCCCGCCATGTGACTCACCTGCCCCACGCAGCTCGCTCGGTGGACGCCATGTTGACCGGAACGCAGGAGGAGGCGAAGGGCGCCTCCTCCTGAGATACTGAGCCGTTGTCACGGTAACAGAAGCCACAGCCGGGGTCCAGCATGCACTGCTCACACACCCTGTAGACAGACAGACAGACAGACAGGCAGGTAGACAGACAGACGGTGAGACAGGCAGACAGACGGAGAGGCAGTGATTGAGTTTTAATCGTGCTCTTTTGAAAACAGGAAGAGATGTGAGTCACTAATTGTGTGTGTGTGTGTGTGTGTGTGTGTGTGTGTGTGTGTGTGTGTGTGTGTGTGTATGCGTGCCTGCCTGCGTGCGTGCCTGCGTGCGTGCCTGCGTGCGTGCGTGTGAGAGCGAACGAGAGAGAAAGAGAGAGAGAGAGAACGAGAGAGCATGTTGTTCTGTTGTCCTCCATGACAGAACAGCGCTGCTGGTATTAGATGGTTTGTCTGTGCGCTCGATCAATACACTCAACCAACAGTCAACCAGCAAATCACTCATTCAGTCATTTAATCAATCAGTCAGTCAGCAGAGCACAAAACAACCCTGTTCTGTTCTGTTGTGCTCTTTACTGTCGTCAACCATCAGGGAATTTAAGGAATAAATCACCCTAAAGATATTCTAAGATCTGTCACTTGGTAACAGCTAACATAAAGTCATTATTATTAAAGTGTGTAAGCCTTCAATGCCCGCCATGGGTAGCCTAATGTCTATAAATAACATCATTGTATATTTCATTTAAATGTATCACGCAGAAGATTATGAATTCAATCTAATGCCCATCCTATATTCCTATGTTAACGGTGCGTTGCATTGTAATACAAATATCAACCTATATTCACACACGTATGTATATATATATATATATATATATATATATATAAAAACGTAAGGCATGACCTCTATTGGCAGTCGATGTGATGTCAAGGAAGACAGTGAGCCACATGCTAGCGGGCTTTAGCATGCTAGCAGCTGTTAGCATGCTAGCGGGTGTTAGCATGCTATCTCAAAGAACACTCACGCCCACAGGCGTACACCCCTCCAGCGTAGCTCATAGCGGCGATGAAGCTCGGAGTCGGATAACATTAACTCCTCTCCTGCGCCTCCGTCTACGTTGGGCTGTATCTCCTCAAATCGGCTCAAAGTAACAACATCATTCGTCACTTGCCACAGCTGCTGAAACTATATCTAAGAACAGCTTCAGAGTCTGTTAGATACCCGTCATCCCGATAGCGCTAGCGGCTAGCAGCTGTCAACTGTCATTTTCAAACTGCGCAACACACCTCGACATGCAGCCAGGCGTCATCCAGAGAAACGCCTTAACGACCAGACCCTCCTGCTCTCAGTCCGAGGAGCAATTTGAATTAAGAGACTTTATTTAAATGCATATTAGATTTGGATACTGATAAAGAGATAGTGCACTCTATATCCGCTGTTCTGTTGTGACAGGAAGTACAGACAACAGACAGGAAGTACAGACAACACACAGGAAGAGCAGAAATCAGGCAGGAAGAGCAGATAACAGACAGGAAATACGGACAACAGACGGGAAGTGCAGACGGGGCACTTCCTGCAGCGGCAAACTCTACTCACTGGTATTTGACGCAGGTGGAGTTGGCCAGGGCGGGGTCGGAGGGGTGAAGGGTCACGGGGGGTGTGTGCTGGGCAGAGAGAAGGAAGCCCACCGCCAGCAGAACCAAGCTCACGCACGTTCCTGTCCATCGACACAGAACCCCATTTAATATCTAACCCCAGACCGAACCCCAGTCATTTACTATCGGACCCCACACAGAACCTCAGCTGTTTACTATCTAACCCCCGACAGAACCTCATCCATTTACTGTCTAACCCTATACAGAACATTAGCTATTTACTATCCAGCCCCCCACAGAACCTGCCTCAGATCACTCCTTTGTTCTACAGAACACTCCTCGGTGTTACAGATCACTCCTCGGTGCTACAGATCACTCCTCGGTGCTACAGATCACTCCTCGGTGCTGTGCTACAGATCACTCCTCTGTGCTGTGCTACAGATCACTCCTCGGTGCTACAGATCACTCCTCGGTGCTGTGCTACAGATCACTCCTCTGTGCTGTGCTACAGATCACTCCTCTGTGTTACAGATCACTCCTCTGTGCTGTGCTACAGATCACTCCTCTGTGCATCAGACGGTCAGAGTCGTCCCCGGTAACGACGAGCACTGAGCTGTCACTCAGCACTGAGCTGTCACTAGCATTCAACCATCAAGACCTGCAGCTCAGCTATCGCTGGGACAAAGCCTTCGGAGGCTATGTCTCCAGCAGGTTTAACGCCAGACGTTCACCCAGGAGATGGAGATCACTCTGAGGACTGACGTCATGACTCTAGGACTGACTTCATGACTCAAGGAGTGACTCCATGACTCAAGGAGTGTCTCCATGACTCAAGGAGTGACTCCATGACTCAAGGAGTGTCTCCATGACTCAAGGAGTGACTTCATGACTCAAGGAGTGACTTCATGACTCAAGGAGTGTCTCCATGACTCAAGGAGTGACTCCATGACTCAAGGAGTGACTTCATGACTCAAGGAGTGACTCCATGACTCTAGGAGTGACTCCATGACTCAAGGAGTGACTTCATGACTCAAGGAGTGACTCCATGACTCAAGGAGTGACTTCATGACTCAGGGAGTGACTCCATGACTCAAGGAGTGACTCCATGACTCAACAAAAATGTTGGGTTCATTTGTCAGCATAAATTAATAAATCAATAAAAAAATACATACAAAAGTACATTTAATTAATAGATAATGAATTTATGTATACATATCTAAAGAAAACCTAAATCATGTTGGCTATGCCGAACACCGCTCTTATAGTGGTCTCTGTGGGTGGATTTCTCTATGTCATCATTCCCCACTCCAATCAACCATCAGCTATCTCTGATCCATGGCGGGCGTCTCACCCATCAGGCTGCCCAGGGTCAGCTTCCTGCGGCCCACACGCTCCACCAGCCACACCCCCAGCAGCGTGAACAGGAAGTTGGTGAGCGCCGTCAGCCAGGACAGCCAGATGGCCATCCGGTCGTCACGGATACCGGACATCTGGAGGATGGTGGCGCTGTAGTACCTGGAGGGCGGGACGGGCCGACAGACAGACAGACAGGTAGAAAGACAGACAGATTAGGACTGGTTAGATCCATTCATTCAGTGGCAGGTAGACTGCATACATTGGGGATCAAACCCAAAACCTTCCAGCTGGGAATCAAACATTCTTACTCCTCCCCTCCACGTACACACACACCCAAGTTAGTGGGGGGGAAAGGTGAACCGAGATCAGGGTTGGAACCAACAACCATCTAGTAGATAGGCAACTGGTCATACCTTCAGCTAACGTCACTAGCTAAGACATTGTGGAGGCTTGGAATACACATTGTTACAACTGGCCATCGGACTCAAGAGCTTTGATGGTAGGAGCTCAGCTGTTAGCTACCGCTAAAGCTAGCGAGCTAGTTCTGTGTTTTTGGGGGAGTGGCTTTGAAGGGCTGGGATGTTTTCGTTGGATACTTAAAGAATCTGGCTTACTCTGGCTTGTTTCTCCTAACTGCATACCCGAGCTTTAATCAACCATTTAGAAATGTTGAGTTAAATTGTACACCTCCTCCCTAATGGGGTACGTGTTATTCAAAATGGAGGAGAGAGGCGGGCGAGAACAACACTTTAAACCGGTCTCCTGCACCTTTAAATACTACAACCGCCGCCCCTTTAAATGCCGACCTCTCATTGGCTAATTAGCCAATCAAGCAGAAATAGCCCGCCCCCACAGGGCCTCTCCGGGGCGCTGTAATTACACCGCTCTCCCAGAATCCTCAGCTCTCCAGTTCCCTGGATTAATGTTCATCAACATCACCTCCAGACCCCCGGTACACATGCCCACACACACGCAAGCACACACACACACATGTGCACACAGACATGCGTGCCAACACACACATTGCAAACCCACGCGTGTCCACACGCACGCATGGTCACACACGTCACGTGCACACCAGTGGTGAGCGGGGACTACAGACGGCAGGCATGCTGATGAGCCCCCCCACCCCAACACACACAGGCCCTCCCTCACAGACCCCTCCCCTCCCACCTGTAGAGTGACCAGCCATGCAAAATTTGACCAAAGAGGCAAATTCGCCCAACACATATGTAGCGCTGTGAGCCCCCCCCCCCCTCTATACTGGAGGTGAAGGGCGGTTCCAGAGACCAGGAGAGACTTGTTATGTTCACAATCAGGCAGCATTTCAGCATAGATCCACATATAGAACAAATCCCAGAGGCACCCATTGTTTATACCCGACCAACACACACACACACACACACACACACACACACACACACACACACACACACACACACACGGTTATGCGTACACACACACACACACACACAATAACACACACATGGGTACGTACACACACATAATGACACTCACATGCACGTGCGCACACACTCAATTACAACACACATGGCTGCGCACACACACAATAACACACACATGGGTACGCGCGCACACACCAAACCCACACACATGCCAAGACACATTCGCTCTCTCTCTCTCAGTGTAAATATTAGATTAAAGGGACGGACGCAAAATAATGTTTTCAAAGTTGTGTTTCTAGAGTCTCTAGAGACCTGAGCAGGCGAGCACAGCGTTGCTATGTTCCGGTCTCTGAGGTTCATCTATCCACTGCTACGTTCATCCCCGTGGCGTCCTCTACCCAAACAATAGGATTCTGATTCGTGCTACAGACATGAACCAGTATTCAGGCTCCGCTGCTTTGGGCTGTAAACACGCCCGGTGTATTCACGGACGAGGACTCTTATGTAACTCATCACTGCTCTCAGGAGTAATATCCAGCACCAAAACCAACTGAGAACTAATACGCAACCATCTGTTGAATACATACCACCCCAATCCAGTCCCAGATCCCCTCAATCCATAAGAAACGTTCAAGTTAAACATATAATACTTGTTCATTTTGTATTTTTAATAGCTATAAAATATATATGCACACATAAACCATTTACAGATCCTGATCTATTCTAAAATAGCTTTACAAAAGACATATAGAACTAAATTAATTTTGCCTAACCAAATATATTTAAAGCATATTCAAGAAATATATCTGTCAACATTTACCATACCAGACTGGTGGGATATAAATTGTTTTTTCAAAATGTGATCGCTAAGCATATTTGCTTAGCGCTTGTTCGGTAAGGGATGACTGCAGGCATGCTTTAGAGCTCAGCACCATCTATATAGAAGCTATAGATAGTCCTCCCCTGGTTCCCCCCGGTCATCAAACTACCGCACATCACACCCACAGGCAAACACCCATCAACACCTGCCTGAATCCACACCTAGAAATACACCACTGAAGACCACTGAGATGGATAGATATATAGAGCTGCAGAAAGAGGTAGACATACAGATCTATAGAGCTGTGGAATGAGGTCGCTATATAGATACATAGACGGTTAGATACATAGATCTGCATGAATCCACACCTAAAAATACACCTCTGATGATCACTGAGATGGATAGATCTATAGAGCTGCAGAAAGAGGTAGACAGTGAGACACATAGAGCTATAGATAAATAGAGCTGCCTGAATCCACACCTTAAAATACACAGACATACCTCCCAAAGCCATGCCCCCAAAACACTAGCTTGCTAGCTGCAGAGGTAGCATCAAACCCGAGCTCCTAGCATCAAACCTCTTGAGTCCTTTGACCAGTTGTAACAATATGGTGTTTTTTAACTACGCTAATACACACACACACACACACACACACACACACACACACACACACACACACACACACACACACACACACACACACACACACACACACACACACACACACACACACACACACGCGTGCGCAGCAATAACACTGAGTATAAGACAGCAAACAAAGGAGACTCAGGGACACTAATTAAAGATTGAATAAACCCACGAGTACATAACGCTATTCAGTTATGTTACATCCTCTATCCCTACATCCGTCTCTCCCTCTCCATCTCACCTTTGATGAAGTGGAAATATCTATCAACTCTATCTAAATCATATCTCTATCTCTAACTGCTCTCACCCTAAAAAGTATAACAAAGTTGGTGTGGGTCGTAGCCATGGGGATAGCTCCCCCCCCCTTCCTTCTGAGAACTCTCAACCTGGAACTTTATTGCAGACTGTTCCAGTTGAACACTGTCCCTTCCAGAGAGCACGAAGCTCTCAGCCCCCCAGAGCCAAGATGGCTGCCCTCATGGAGGTCAAGTTGAGCTAAAAGCCCCCTTCTCTACCGCCCTTGGAACGGGGGGGGGGGGAACTGAGGTGGCTGTTTCTCTGTGGCCCCTCCCGCCGTTCCGCCATCAAGGGCCCCTCACTTCTTTCATTATCGGGAGGTTATCCAGGTGACCCCCTTCAGCCAGTGGGCCTCGTCGGGCAGAAACCAACAGCACAGCCATCCGACGCTAGGACATAGCGAGAGTGGACGAATTAATTTCCACCTGAAGTAAAGGTCATGGACAACATGTTTCGGAGTGGATCCCACCAGCGTTATCGGGCGGAAGGTCTGTCTGACATCTGCCGAGGACCTGGGTCAACATTGGATACCGATACAGGGAAGTAGAGCAAAGAAATAGAGGTATCAATAGAGGCGGATCAAGCGGAGTATCTAAACAAAAAACTGGAAATCGAATGCAAAGCGATGCAAACAGGACCAACGTGTTGAGACTGAAACAGGTGAAGCTCTCCAGATCCGTTTGACCCTCTAGGGAGAGGTCAGGGCCATCAGACCAGAATGACACCAACCCCACTGGACGGCTCGTCACAGGCCCGCACAGCCTGAGACATCAGACTCTTGTATCACTTTATCAGAGCATTGGATTTACTCAACTGTGCCAGAAGAGAATTTCCACAAATAAAAGCTTGTCAAATTAATTGCCTGCCCTAGCTCTAAGCCATCAAGAATTCACGGAGCTGTGGGGAGGTGTGATTAGGCTGCCATTTTACTGTCTCCCTTTCTTAGCAGAAACTTTTATCTGAAGTGAATTTGAGACACTTGTCAGTAAGGAGCAGGTAGAGGTGAGGCCGTCTTACAGGAACCCTGCAGCTAGACCCCAGGCATTAGTGACCAAACCTAGGACCACAGCCACCGGAATATCCCTCCCTTCAATGCAGATTGAATTATATTTGAGCAGAAGACAGGACCGCACTGACTGACACTTGAATTCGTTGCAGTTTTCTTCCCTCGATATGAGAGTGAAGCTCTGTAATATATAACAGCTTTCAGTACCAGCAGCAAAGTGCTCACAGCCGAGCTTCAAGATAATGACAGGGAGGAGAAACACACACACACACACACACACACACACACACACACACACACACACACACACACACACACACACACACACACACACACACACACACACACACACACACACACACACACACACACTTGAAGACAGCTCTTAGAAAATCAATCATTCCCAACTCATGAAACAAAGCAGATTTATGCCGAGTCACACCATCAAAATTCCTCACTCACATGGAGGCAAGTATTAACAAACACGAACATACACACATGCGCATGGGCACAAACACACACACACACACACACACACACACACACACACACACACACACACACACACACACACACACACACACACACACACACACACACACACACTCACACACACACTGTAACATTATGTAAATAAAAGGTGGTCATCGCTCATTCAAGAAAAATATGTCCTCGCCTTAAACGACTCACACAGACACACACAGACACACACAGACACACACAGACACAACGCTCAAATACAGGCGCACACTGTTTCCTTCCATTGTGGGATAATCACGGTGGTGCTGTCTTGCCTGGAGAGGGATCTGTACAGGTACTTGTAGCTATCTGTACAGGTAAACAAACTACAGGCAACCCACCCGTACAGTTAAAACAACCTGTAGTGCTATGCATGCAGAATATTCCACAGGTTCTATCCACAGGTTGACGATTGTTTGCATTGAAATGTAAACAGGGGTTCAAATAATGCACAACCTTGCAGCGAGAAACATGGGCATGCCTGCTTGGCTTATCTCTCTTCGCCACACACGTCATCCCCTCCCCCTCATGTGTGTATTATGTGTATGTTATGTGTGTGTGTATTATGTGTGTGTGTGTGCGTGTGCATGTGTGTGCCTGTGGTGTGGCGTGGAAGCATAAATGTGACACAGCTGCATTCATTATAAAAATGGGCCAGATCCCAGGAGGGACTCAAGTACCGCCAACACACACACACACACACACACACACACACACACACACACACACACACACACACACACACACACACACACACACACACACACACACACACACACACACACACACACACACACACACACCTGCAGCTCATGCTGATCCATCATCATTAGTTCTAGTCATGTGAATGAATCACCATTCCCCCCTTTACACCATCAAAATCACCTCTCACTGAGGTTTTTAACATGCTGTTAACACACACACACACACACACACACACACACACACACACACACACACACACACACACACACACACACACACACACACACACACAGTGTGAATCATGGTACATCGGAACTTTCGACAGCTTGGACTCATCCACAGAGGAGATCCACTATGACAGTAACCATGAAAGAGTAACCATGGTAAACGGTAATTGGACTGCATTAATGTCGCGCTTTTCTGACCAGGGGCCACTCAAAACGCTTTTACAATATTGCCTAACATTCACCCATTCATTCACACTCTGACGGCAGTGTCAACCATGCAGGGTTGCGCGACAGCCCGCTCGTCGGGAGCAGTCAGGGTGAGGCGTCTTGCTCAGGGACACCTCGGCAATGAGCTAGGAGGAGCCGGAGATCAAACTAGCAACCTTCCGGTTAGCAGTCAACCCGCTCTACCTCCTGAGCCCCTGTGGGCAAGGGGACGGATGGCGTCCAACAAATACCTGGACCTAAGGTTTGGTCCTGTACTCACTTATTGTATATTGTACGTTGTGGGACTCAAAAACAGTTCTTGGCATTTTGTAGCCTCTTATCCTAGCTGTCTTTGCTAGACAGCTAGGATGAGATTGTTAGTTACCCTAACCCTAACCCTGGTTCTACCAACATCCTTACTGTACCGACAGAGATATATTGCTGTTTCTCTTTCTTCTAACAAATGTACTTGTTTGGATAAAAGCATAATGCCCGGAGTGTAAATGCGAAATCTTGAGCTACGAGCAGACCGTCATCCCACCTGGATCCACCGAGCGAGGTGGGGGTGGGGGTGTGTGTGGGGGGGGGGGGGAGTCACATGGGCGGCCTTTGGTTCCGCGTTGCCGGTTCCATTCAGGGTCTGAAGGGTTTTGTTTCGTTTAGTTTGTTTTGGGACCGTTTTACATGGTCGTTAAACGTGCTAATGATCCGTTTATCAGGATGAGCCAGGCTGGCCCACCTGGCGAGGACCAGGGGGGCAGGGCGGAGGGCCTGGGGGTGGGCAGTGAGACGGGTTCTGTTGAAGTCGCCATGTTTTGATTCTGTCACAAAGCTCGGCTATCGCACGCTAGGATTTCACACGCTAGGCTAGCTCATGCCAGGGGGGTCATCCCTATGTTCCCCCCGGGTGCAAAGGGTTAGGGTCAGGTTTAAGGTTGGGGTGAGGGTGAGGGTTAACCCTAAACCTAACCCTAACCATAACCAATCAGAGGAGAGCCATTCTAACCAATCACAGGCGAATCAGAGGCGAAAAAGGCGGTACTTGCCCCTACCATCCTACGGAAAAAAGATTTGCTCACAGGGTCCTATGTTCCCCGGTCACATACAAAGCGGGGAACATAGGACCCGGGGAACATAGGTACGCTCCCATGCCAGGCTAGCATATGCTAGGCTAGCCTGTGTTAGCCTGTGTGTCTGTTTTTATGCATGTATAAATATGTGTATACGTAACGTGCATGCGTGCGTGACATAACTTTTCTTAATTCTTATCGGAATATATATGAGGTTGTTTCATAACTGTGAATAAACGAGAGCTATAATTCAAGTCCTCCCTCTTCTCTCTCGCTCCTGCTGATATTCCAGTGACTCCTGCCCACCGGCGCTCTCTGTCTGAGACTCGATTCGATCCACTCCACAAATAAACACCCTCCGACTCTTCAACTCTGTCCCTCTTTCTGTCCCCTCCCTGCGCTCTCGCCGTCCATACGTTTCACCTCTGCTCCGTCCATCCTTCATGTCCTGTCAACACCGTCCACCTAGCTAACAGCCCCATAAACACGCATGTAGGCACGTGTACCAACACACACACACAACACACACACACACACACACACACACACACACACACACACACACACACACACACACACACACACACACACACACACACACACACACACACACACACACACACACACAGCTGACCTTTGCATGCTATCTTATGCGGCTAATCGAATCAAGATGATCCATGCAGCTAATGGGGAGGAATAGTACCCTGACCAGCATGGCAGCTAACATAGCTACGTCCGATAGCAACATGCTCTTCAAACATGGGAAGGGGGGGAGAGAGAGAGAGAGAGAGAGAGAGAGAGAGAGAGAGAGAGAGAGAGAGAGAGAGAGAGAGAGAGAGAACGAGATAGAGAGAGAAACGAGATAGAGCGAGGAAGAGAGGGACTGATGATAGAGACAGAAATAGATAGAGGGAAAGAGAAAGAGAAAGACAGAGTGGGAGAGAGTGGGAGAGGGAGAGAGCTATTTTTATCATTTATTTTTCGTCGATTTCTTTGCACATGCTTTGGCAATCTAAACACTGGATTCCCGTGCCAATTCAGCTTTCTGAATGGAAATCTGATTTAAATTAATGGACAAGATTCAACGGGCTTAGGAGAGAAAGAGAGAAAGATATCGGAACAAAAGTCGTCCATTTATTCCAAGAGGGGAAAAATACCAAAGCAAATATGAGATTGGTTTCATCTCATTACCCAGAGACAGACACAGAGCCGACCAATCGGCTTTGAGCACGACCAGGCACACACACACACACACACACACACACACACCCCACTGTCTACTCAAACACACAGACAGTCGCCAACAGCTCTATTCATTTTCCATTGACTGGTAGACAAACCAGAAACCAAGGAAATAAAACACAGGCCGACGAGCAAACTTGCCTCCTCCGGGACATCCAGACCAGAGCAAATCTTGGCTGCGAACGCGCGCCAGTTATTGACTAACGCGCCTGCCAGTCTCCGACGTCTGTTGTCCTGTTTACCGAGCGCTCAGAGGAAGCTCTTGCTAGGTTTCAAAGGAAAAACATGCCTGATGTCTGGCAGCTCAGATCCCAGAGGAACACCGTAGCTACATCTGAAGCTTAGCTTTAGCCCTGATCCACACCACAACACCTTCCGCAACTTCTGTAGCTTAGCTTTAGCTCTGCTCCAGATTCAGGGCACCTAGCAGACGGGCACCTTATCCAAAGTGCCTTACAAAAAGTACATTTGTCAGAAGAAAGTATCGCTGTCGGTACAGTAAGGATGTTCATAGAACCAAGTGCCAGGCCCTTTCAATTGCTAGTTTAAAACATTCCACGTGCACAACAGAGATATCTAGGATAAGATGCTAACCAAGTAAGTTCTACAACTAAGCATGACACACAATAAGTAAGTACATTGAGTGCCAGGACGTACAACATACTGTACACCAAGTAGGAGGTGTGGGAAGGGGTGGCTATCACCCTACAGATGATGATGTCCTCACCCTACATGCTCCTGAATGACTGTGTGCATCTGTGTTGCTTTGCATGAAAGCGTCTGCCAAATAATCACCATAAATGAGTTCATTCCTCCAACTCAAGTATGGCTTGAGTTGTTAAACAGGTGTGTACGTTTATTCCTACCTTGAGTATGGATACTTGTTATTTCGTTATTATTTTCTTATATTTTATTGAGTTCTCGTAGTGAGTTCACAAGGATCTTAGAAGAAACTCGCAGACTGAAGGCGTTGCCGTGGAGACTGGTTACACAGTGACAAAGCGAAGGTCAATCAGAACAATCAAAACATTCACTCAATCAAATAAAACGTCTATTCTAGAAAACGTTTTGCTGTAATGAAAGCAACATGGCACCGTCGCTGTTATAAACTGTTACCTGGCAGATATACATAGATATATTCACACACACACACACACACACACACACACACACACACACACACACACACACACACACACACACACACACACACACACACACACACACACACACACACATATATATATATATAGATATAGATATAGTTGACTAAGTGACTTAACGTTACGTTACTACCTCGCTGCCTGGCAGCATTAATTCTAGTCAGTTAAACTAGTTACCAATTTTTAATGCACACTTTCACATTTTTCGAAGACTTTTAATTTCCTTTTCAGGTCTCATCTTTCAACAGAACACGTCCACACTTTGATTTGGCTGAACAGAAGTGAGTAATGAGGTTAGTAAGTAGTACCACTTTGTTGGATAATTCAACTGTTAAATTAAATCAGTAATTGTCATCGTTTTGTTATTGTAGTTATCCTGATGACGTTTTTTTTCAGAGTTGTTTTCATGTTTTTGTTTCACGGTCAAAATGCAAGCCAAGTTTTGACTGTTTTTCTTACCTAGTCCTAGTCATTTAAGACACATGTTTAAACGTCCGGGGATTCAGTCGCTTGGCACATCCCTACACTCAACTTTTACACCATACATGCATTTTATATATTCCTGTCCAGGTTGTGTGAGGATTTACAGACAGGAAGCAGCAGTAACATAAACCTTAACCGCACGCACAATCACCTTCTCACCACCAAAACGCCATTTCCTTATTTAAATGGTTAATAAAATGAAACATTTAAAAATAACCTTCTGTTCACACTTATGCTAGCGTCCGCAATCACTAGCAGGTCGGAGCGGGCGAGACAGAGAGACAGAGAGAGAGACAGAGACAGAGACAGAGACAGAGAGAGAGAGAGAGAGAGAGAGAGAGTGTGAAAGTGAGAGCGACAGAGACAGAGACAGAGACAGAGAGAGAGAGAGAGAGAGAGAGAGAGAGAGAGAGAGAGAGAGAGCGAGAGAGAGAGAGTCTGTTGTCGGCTCTGTCCGTCAAAATCACAGCAGATGACAAGCCCGGTTGCCCTGGCAACGGCTGGTCGGATCGCAGGCAGAGAGAGATTTTGGAACTCGCCACATGTTAGTCTTTGTTCACGGCTGACTCTTCTGACAGGTAATATTTACCTGTCGCCAAGGCAACACACACACAAACCAACGAGTACACAAGCAGCTTTGGGGGAGATGGGAGTAAGGAGAGGAGGACAGGAGGGGGGACGAGATAAGAAGATAAGGACGGAGAGAAGATGATGTGAGGGGAGGAGACAAGGAGAGAGGATGAGAGAGCAGAGAACACTGGAGATTCACATACAATTATAGACTTCATGTTCCCCCCCCTCCACCCCTCTCTCTCCTGGTACTCCCCTCTCCCTCCCTCTCTCTCTCTCTGTCTCTTTCCATCACATGCTGACCATGTCTAACCTCTCAGTCCCCCTTCCCCCCCCCCCCCCCTCTTCGAACGGCTGAGCCAACCAATTAGAGCGCCCCAAAGCTCTCAGGTGATGGAGGCTCTCATGAGGCTGTGGTGCCTTTTGCTGGTCAGACTGGTGCCTTTTACTGGTCAGCACTGGTGCCTTTTACTGGTCAGCACTGGTGCCTTTTACTGGTCAGCACTGGTGCCTTTTACTGGTCAGGACCGTGGTGCCTTTTACTGGTCAGGACTGGTGCTATTACTGGTCTGGACTGGTGCTTTTACTTGTCAGGACTGGTGCTTTTACTGGTCAGGACTGGTGCTTTTACTGGTCAAGGCGAGTGGTGAATGACTGGCATGGTGACTGTCTAGGTGACCGGCCGACTGACTGACTAGGTGAATGACTAATTGCCCGTTTGGCCGACTGGCTGACCAGGTAAAGGTGGACGTGGCTGAGGTTCATGCCAAGGTTTCCCCGTTCATGTTTGTGTTTGCGTCCTTAGACGCTGGACTCTCCTGCCCTCCCTGGTTCTCCATCGCTCCGTTCCTCTGAGCCAACTGAACAGCCTCACTGAGATCATACGTACAGACAGACGGACGGACAGCTCCTGGTGAGAGGGGTGGAAGGACAGGGAGGGAGACGAGAGAGCAGGAGGAGTCGCCGGAGGGAACAGGGAGGAGGAGGTGTTGGAGGTGTTGGAGGGGGAGGAGGTGTTGGAGGAGGAGGAGGAGGAGGTGCGTGAGGAAGGAGACGTAAGAGATGAACGCAAAGTTCACGCGGCATGACACGAGCGTTGCTCGGCAACCCTTCGGTATGTTGGATCACAACCCTTCATCTCTGTTCACCACATCGAGAACGCTGTCATACGGCCACCGTGAAGACTTCGGGCTCCGCGGGGAAACATGATTCACTCGTGTCTGAGTTCCTGTTTATTTGTGTGTTGAATAATTAACTTAAATTGCATGCAAGTTAATTAAGTTAATTAACCGAACACTGAATTAGCCATCCTGTTGACATATAGTTAAACCGCAGCAATCAATGCATTCAAATGCAACTTACTAGCATAGCATTTGCTAGCCTAGCATGTCATAGCCTAGTATGACATAGCCTGGTATGTGATAGCCTAGCATGTGATAGCCTAGCGTGTTAGCCTAGCGTGTGCTAGCCTAGCGTGTGATAGCTTAGCATGTGGGGGAGCTTTGTCTGAATGTAGCCTCGACGCAGGCCGACGCAACATAATGTAACCAAGTATTAGTTGGAGAAGATAAACAAGGAAAACTTGGAATTGAGGTCAGAAATACAACGGGTGACGGCTTTATGGAATCATAACTCACGCTCGGTAACGGCTAGTCAATGGAGCTGATGAAGGAGAAGAAGAGGCTAATTGATAGCTTCCGAAATAACAACATGATCCCGGCAGAACTTAAATTGAGCGTTTTTTGCCATACGAATCGATCAATCAAAATTATCAACAATATTGATTTCATACGCCAGGGCTATTCAACCTCCTTAACAAGTGGGTCGAAAAGGAAAACCACTGGGGGTTCATGGGCCACACAGAGTAAAACGTGAATGAATCGCTACAAATAAATTTTACTTAAAGTAGTGTTAACTTAATATATATAATACTTCTACATGGAATAAACTTGTCAGACGCATTCCTTCCTTCTTCACTTTTAATCGTATCATTATAAAAGATTTTGTTCTCACATATTTTGGACACGTATTTAGAATTCAACAATGTTGTTTGAATCATCACAAAACAGAACTACTGTACATATGAGACATTTTGAGCCAGTGAGTCAGTGAGAAAGATTGCACTGCCTTGTTTGCCTAGTTTGGCTCATCCTGAGACACTCATGCAGCTTCTCATAGGTCATGGAGCAACGTGCCCTTGTTCTGACGGCATTCATATGAGAAAAGCTAGACTCACACGTATCGGTTGAGCCAAACATTGTCAGAATAAGTGATGCCAGTTCCTGATTGTGGGGTACTGATACTGGCTAGTATCACCGGCTACACACAGAAACCTGATTTGCATGCAACTATGTTTCTCCTTTATTTTATTTATTTTTTGCATGCAACCTCTTGCGGGCCAGAAAAAAAGTAGGAGGGGCCGCATTTGGCCCACGGGCCGCTAGTTGAATAGGCCTGCCATACGCAATAAGACGATTGATGCAATAAGCCGGCATTTCCTGCTAGAAGATAACCCCCACACACACACAAACACACACCTTATACCAGAAACACACACACACAGACTCAATGATGCACACACACAGATTCAATGACACACACACACACACAGATTCAATGACACACACACACACACACACACACACACACACACACACACACACACACACACACACACACACACACACACACACACACACACACACACACAGACTCAATGAAACGCACACACACACACACACACATAGACTCAATGAAACGCACACGCACACACACACACACACACACAGCAGGCAACAACTTCTGAATGTCAAAACTCTGAAGTGTCATCATATACATCAACACACACACACACACACACGCAATCATCACACCCTATACATACAGCCCCCCCCCCCCCCCCCGCTGCCTCCACTCCCACACACTCCAACACACACCCACGCACACAGTCAATCAATGGCTCTCACCTCTGACGGTCGCTAAGCAACAGCACACATCCAAAGATTGTTTACAAAGCCCCGAGGAGGGGGAGGGTTGTGGTCAATGAGGGGGGACTCCATGACCCCCCCCCCCCCCCCGTGCCGGTGCGCGTTGTGAAGTGGTTTAGCTCACATGACGGCGTTGACTCCAGACAGCTGCTGGAACATCTGCAGACCGCAGCCGACCAGCAGAGCGCGACGCGTCGGGCCGTAGGTCAGCATCCTCCACAGCACGGGGCCCTCTGGAGCACAAACACACACACATTTATATATACAAACACACACACACCCACAGATATAAACACACACACACATTAATCTATACAAAAACACACACACACACACACACACACACACACACACACGCACACATTAATATATACAAACACACATGCACACAAACACACAGATATAAACACACATACAAACACAGACATAAACACACACACTGTGGCAACCCGGCATGGTGAGCGAACAACCTCCTCCCAAACAGGACACAACTTTGCTGGGCAAAAGCCAAAAAGGCATGTTTGATCCAAAATCAAACGAAGTCTATTACTGAAAATAATACAACAACGAAAAAACCTGGGAGGAATCGACGGCCCTTTCCCCCGTGGGTGGAATCCCGTCACCCACGAGGACCGGTCTCTCCGTACAGGAGCTCCAGGGCTATCTAAAAGGCTATCTAAAAACTGCAAATCGTATTACTCCAGTGTATGAAGTGACACACACATGATGATTCTGAAGTGCATAGTGAACCAATGTGGGTCACCAGACAACTTTAACACTTCTCATTTATCGCCGTATCGCCCGGTTACTCACAGCGTGTAAACCTATTATTACGTTATTATTCCAAATAATTTTGTGAAACTAGTAAAAATGCACAACCCTACTTAGCATAAAATCGCAGCGTTTTCATTGGCCGTCGGAAGCCGCTGAGTTGGGAGGAAGTGATGCGTATGACTGACAACATTTGCACGGTGTTAACCTGGTGAAATACAATTGGTTGTTCCCCGAGGATCACAACAGTGGCCTGTTATTGGATTAGCCAATAGGAAACCAGCCTGGCCTGAGCCACTGAGAGAATGGTGAAGACCTAATGAAAGCTAACAGAGATAAAGTGAAGGGCGCACACATGCGCACACATACTTGTAAGCACGCACGCACGCAAGTACACACAAACACAAACACCGGGAATAGCTTTAATTCCACTATTAAGCTAATCAGTTGAGAGCTCCTCTGAGCTAGCAAGTCATCAACATCCAACCAGTCTGATGAACTCCCACGGGAGGGGGAGAGAGGAGGAGGGGAGAAGGAGATAGGGAAGATGGGGGGAAGGGGAGGAGAGAGATTGATAGAGATGAAGAGGTTGGCTATTTAGAGGGCTATGTAGAGGGCGAGAGAGAGAGAGAGAGAGAGAGAGAGAGAGAGCGAGAGAGAGAGAGAGAGAGAGAGAGAGAGAGAGAGAGAGAGAGAGATTGGCTTGGCTATCGAACAACAGCCAATCACAAAACAAAGAGGCCTAATCAGGCGGGACAATGGGCCTGATGGACAGCTCCCCCTAACGAGAGAATGATTCCATCCAGCGAGCAACATGTCCATCAACCTCCCCTCTGTCTGTCATCCTTCATCCTGTGGTACTGTTTCACTCTTCATCATTCAGCAGATGCTTTCTCCAATGTGTCATTGCGGAGCAGGGAGCGGTGGGGGGGGAAGACATCGGGGATCGAACCCAGAACCTTTCTGCCGAGAGGAATACACAACCTTCTGCAGAGAGGAATACACAACCTTCTGCAGAGAGGAATACACAACAACTAGACAACATGCCCCTCACTCAGTGGTCATATTCTGTACACTACAAAGGATCTGAAAGTCAAAAAATATTATCGAAAACATTCATTATTTTCTCCCATCCTGTCTTCCCCTCATCCTCTCATTCCCTCACCCCCCCCTCCCCCTCCCCTCCTCATCCGCTCATCCTCTCACCCCCTCCTCCCTCACCCTCCCTACCTCCTCCCCCCCTCATCCTGTCCTCAGGGGCCGATGCTCCTCTGCCTCTGGGTAATGACCTCGGCCATCACGTCAAGCCGTCAGTGCCACGCTGTGATTGGCCGCTGACCGCGGCCCGGTCCGCTGTATGCCGATGAGGGGACGTGGCTTTTATGGTTGCTAGGATACGCACCGGCGACAGGTGGACACTAACACAACAGCCAGAGCATTCTCCGCAGCACCTGAAGGCACACACACACACACGCACACACGCAGCCACACGCATCCACACACACACTTGACTTTGAAAATCGATGGATGGATGGATGGGTGAGTGGATGAATGGACAAATGGAACAATAAGTGAATGGATGGATTGATGGATAATGTGAATGGATGAATAGATGGATTGATAGGTGGATGGATCGATGTGTGGATGGATGATGGATGGATGAATGGGTGAATGAAAGCTGGGATCCGGGGTCAGCCCATTGGGCAGGTGAATAACGGTCGGGATACATATCCAAACCATTGCTTGACCATGGCCGCCACGGTCCAACACCTTTACTGAAACCAGCGAAAGAAAGCATCATTTGGAAAGGGACGACAAAAATCAAATACAAAAAACGCACCAATAAATGGCCTGCTACCATAGCAACAGTGCAGGCTACACACACACACACACACACACACACACACACACACACACACACACACACACACACACACACACACACACACACACACACACACACACACACACACACACACATTATCAATTCTATTTCCAGTTTGCAACAGGAGGTTATTGTCTGCACCTTCAAACGAGTCTTCACACCAGAGCAAGGTTTCATTGCTACACACTCCGTGAAACGTAATTATCACATCTTATGGAGAGTCAAAACCCCACGCTGGCCCGGGGACAGAGAGGCAGAGAGAGAGAGAGAGAGAGAGAGAGAGAGAGAGAGAGAGAGAGAGAGAGAGAGAGAGAGAGAGAGAGACAGCGACAGAGACAGAGACAGAGAGAGAGAGAGAGACAGAGAGAGACAGAGAGACAGAGAGAGAGAGAGACAGAGAGAGACAGACAGAGAGAGAGACAGAGAGAGAGAGACAGAGAGACAGAGAGAGAGAGAGAGAGAGAGAGAGAGAGAGAGAGAGAGAGAGAGAGAGAGAGAGAGAGAGAGAGAGAGAGAGAGAGAGAGAGACAGAGAGAGACAGACAGAGACAGAGACAGAGAGAGAGAGAGAGAGAGACAGAGAGAGAGAGAGAGAGAGAGAGACAGAGAGAGAGATAGAGAGAGAGACAGAGAGACAGAGAGACAGAGAGACAGAGAGACAGAGAGAGAGAGAGAGACAGAGAGACAGAGAGAGAGAGACAGAGAGACAGAGAGAGAGAGTTAGGGGGGAAAGTGGGTGAGACAGAGAGCTGGAGAGCTCATCAAGAGAGATCTGTCATCACTCTCCTCCACTCAGCCCTCCTCTTCTCACCCCTCTCCCCCCCTCCTGCCCCCTCTGCTTTCCTCCCTCATCCCTTCCCTCCCCCTCTCCCCTCTATTGTCCCTCCCCCTCTACCCTCCTCACCTTTCCTCCCTCATTTATCCCCCGTAGATGATGTTAGCTGATGGAGCTGCAGTCTATCCTATAGGCGAACAGCTACAGGGATAAACAAGAAATAAGATCTGATCTGAGGAGGAAACCAAACAGAGACAGAAGTCCTTTTTCCATCAGATTTTCAAGCGAATTAACTCTTAAAGCGAATTAATTTGTAGCGACATAAGAAGCGCCTGAACGGTTTTCCATCGACAGAATGATTATAGCGAATTAAAATTGTGTCACAATGCCCCGCGTTGAAGCGCATTTTTCTGACCCGCTAGATGATTTTCCATCAACAATGCGCATGCGCGACATTCTACATCGCTTCAGCCGTTTTCCATTACTTTTATGTCGCTAGAACTTTCCCAAAACCACCTCTGCAGAGCAAATTAACTTAGTGCGACAAAATCGGCGTTAGAGCGATATAACCCTTTTTCCATCACATATGTCGCACTAACTTTTGATGCGCATCATTTTAAAGCGCATTATCTTTTTGATGGAAAAAGGACTAGAGAGCATTAAACCTGTGGGCCTGTTGTTGGCTTCTGTTAGACTGACTGTGTCTCTGTTAGACTGTTAGACTGACTGTTAGTCTCTGTTAGACTGTTAGACCCTGTTAGACTCTGTAAGAGTGTTAGACTGACTGTTAGTCTCTGTTAGACTGACTGTTAGTCTCTGTTAGACTGTTAGACCCTGTTAGACTCTGTAAGAGTGTTTGACTGACTGTTAGTCTCTGTTAGACTGAATGTTAGTCTCTGTTAGACCCTGTTAGACTCTGTAAGAGTGTTTGACTGACTGTTAGTCTCTGTTAGACTGAATGTTAGTCTCTGTGAGACCCTGTCAGACTCTGTAAGAGTGTTAGACTGACTTTTAGCCTCTGTTAGAGAATGTTAGACTCTGTTAGCCTCATGTATCAGGATCTGTAAGACTGTTAGAGTCATCTGTTAGACTCTGTTAGAATCGTCTGTTACTGGTGTATTAGGCTGGCTTTGAGTAGTGCTGTACCCAATCATTTAGTCCACTATAAGACAGCCCCCCGGCCTCCAAAGATGACCACTCTACCCCCCCTAGACCACCTCTAATGGACCACCGCTGTAGCACTCAGAGACTCATTAAAAACATTGCTTTTAAAAATTCTCGTTTCTAAAAATATATCAATGGAAAAAGGGTCCCAATCTTTAGGGAAATTAATTTGTGCCTGGGCTGGATCCATTGTGTGGCGCCTGAATCACAGCGTTCCTGGTCTCCTTCTGTCCGCCTCCCAACCCCATCCCTGCTTTTGTGAAATATTTCATTTATTCATCAGAACTGAACTCACTGTGTGGACTTTCACATCTCTTCATCTCTGCTGTAATTATTAGTCTGCGAAGAGAATTCAAAGTCAAGAGCTCGATGCAGACCGCTTGATGTTCAAACAGAAATCTGTCTTTTAACCAAAAGGTTATTTGTAGAGAGAAACAACAAATAACGAGCTAACCTAACACAGTTCGCCCAACTACAACCAATGAATGAACTGACGGGAAACTAAAGCGTGACGAACGTCCTGACGACAAGGATCGTATGAGGTCTTCAACAGGCTGAACAAAAACAGATAAAAGGTCCGTCTCAGTGTGCGTTTTAACTGATATCATATCGCACACAACCAGACCAGATTATAACGACACACACTCCACATCAGGACCGGCAGGGACTTATCTTAGATGTGCCCCAAAACCTGAGGGAATGCCAACTCCCACCAGCCCAGCTCGCTCTAAGGGAACAGCTCCTCAAAGAAGCACATTCCCCCGGCTGGAGCACACATCCTCATCTTCACCGGCTTCCATCCCATAATATCCAAAGCACAACCTGCAGGCCCCCTGGAGCGAGATGGCCTAGACCGGCTCTTTTCAGACCTGCGTCTGAAGTCATAGCAAGTGGCTCTGGGTGAAAAGGTCTGATAAACGCCTGAATATTAAAATAAACCGTTTATATGAGGCTGGAAACTGAACTGACGCGGGCCACAGCAGCAGGATTCAGTTAACACACAATCACCCATTCACCCTCTCTCTCTCTCTCTCTCGTGGAGGAGGAGGATGCAATCAGAGCTCATTGAGGCTAAGGCAGCTCGTTAAGGGCGGGAGGCTCCTCCCCTTCGCCTCACAGCGTTCAGGAGACATCAGAGATCCGCCGGGATCCGAACACTACTAGATTAAATCAAACGTGCTTTGGGTTGAGGAGTGTAGGACGGGAGGGGGGGGGGGGGGGGGGGGGGGGGGGGGGGGGGTGCGTGTTATCCCCATGGTTACGACCCACGACAACCTTGTGATACTTTTTTAATACCTTTTTTAATACCTTTATCGTTCACACTGAACGTGTGATCGTTTTTAATAAGCAATGTTGTACATGAAATTCACGACACACCGTAGAGTTGTACTATAGGTGTCCGCGAAGCCTCACCCTCGTGCGGACGCAGACATTAAATCAACTCATATAAAGCTCAGAGCAGAGGGAGCTTCACCATCCACACACACACCGTAGCGTTACACTATAAGTCATACCATGAGTTTAGACATTGAGGCTCAGCATCAGGGTCGGACGCCCCAGTCCAGTGCGGGACATAGAAGGCCCTCACAAAGACCCTTTGACCTCAGGAATCGTCAGGAAAGAAGAACGCTACCTGCCTCAGATAGAGTTTTGAGAGACTGGCAAATGGATAGGATTTTTCTCCTGTTTTCGCTCAGTTAGTGTCTTCCATTTCAGTCGCAGTGATAAAAGGTGGTCATTAAGTTGAGGATCAAATAAGACATATAACCACGTATATAACCACGTTGAAAACTATGCTAATACGATTTTGGGTTGAACTTGGGCTCAAAGCGAGCACAAGTTAGCATACTTAAATCGTATTCTATGCATGAAATGTAGAATGTTCACACGAACATAAGCGTTGCGAATCATCCCCTGGTTTATTTGTTTAGTTTCTGTTTCTGGAGTGGGTCAGAAGCCTTTATCGGCCACTAATTAAACAGGTAGCAGAGCGATACTGTAAGACCACATCAATACTCCACCGCTGAGTTCCTCTCTCACATCAACCAGCGCTACCTCTGGGTTATTGACGAGCACTTCCACAGAGGTCACGCTGTGTGTCCTGAACACTAATCAAATGTCAGCGAGGGCGGGGCTTGTGCAGGAGGTCCACCTAACTCCAGACGGTTGTGGCCTGTACGGTAAACTTTAGCTTCACAGTAGGACATGCACACGCAACGCTTTGTTTCTGCGTGATACTGAGTGTTGTGGACGCTTCTTTAGACCAGCCGTAAGGCGGTGGGAGCTACAGTGTTTAGGACGCAGATAGATTTTGCATTGTATATTGTTGTTTAGCAAACGGCGGGTGCTAGCTTTGTTTATTGTTGTTTAGCACACGGCGGGTGCTAGCTTTGTTTATTGTTGTTTAGCACACGGCGGGTGCTAGCTTTGTTTAGCGTTGTTTAGCACACGGCGGGTGCTAGCTTTGTTTAGCGTTGTTTAGCCCGCCGGTCGCTTCCTTAGCACACCTCACCTCACAATGGTACCATCATCATCACCATCACACCCCGAGGTGTGTAACGGGGGGGACGGACGTACGACACACTGTTTCCATGGCAACCAACGTGGCACTTAGAGCTCTTTTATTTTTCCCACACGTACCCACAGACACGCACACACACACACACGTACCCACAGACACGCACACGTACCCACAGACACGCACACACACACACACACACACACACACACACACACACACACACACACACACACACACACACACACACACACACACACACACACACACACACACACACACGCCAACAGACATGCCAACAGACATTTTGTGTAAAACGCACAAAAGGTCAACCACGACTGAGATACCTTTCATAGTAGGTGCTGTGGGTTCATGTTCAATATCACAACAACAACAACAACAACAACAACAACAACAACAACAACAACAACATAAAAACAACACTCACACACCCTAGAGAACTGGACTGGAGAAATACAGACAGATAGACGGACGGACACAGAGACACTCAGAGAGCCAAATGGAGAGCTGACAGATGCAAGGACAGACAGGCAGACAGACAGAAAGACAAACAGGAATACAAAGACACAGGCAGAAAAACAACAGACAAACAGAAAGACAAAACGGCAGAAAAAAACAGCGACCGTCTGTCTGTCTGCCTGATTGTCAGAGACAGCGAGGCGGTGGGGAGACCCGAACTGACGGACTAAATGACATCCATAAACAGTGACGGACAGAGACAGACAGATAGACGGAGACCCCCCCCCCCCCCCCACCTCCTGCGGCCTCCTTCTCCTCCTCCTCGATGCTGCTCTTGATGCTGTCGAACTCCTCGTCGATGTTCTGGTTGCCGCGGATCTGGCTGAGGACCCGCCGGGCCTTCTGGGTGAGGCCGTGCTGCAGCAGCCAGCGCGGCGACTCAGGCAGGAAGAGGAAGCCCACGAACTGGACCAGAGCGGGGACCGCGGAGAGACCCAGCATGTACCTGGAGGAGGGAGGGGAGGGGGGGAGGAGAGAGGAGGGGAGAAGGGGGGAGAGGGGGGAGGAGAGGGGAGAGGAGAGAGGAGAGGAGAGGGGGGAGGGGGGGAGGAGAGAGGAGAGGAGAGGGGGGGGGGGGGGAGGAGAGAGGAGAGGGGGGAGAGCGGGGAGGGGGAGAGGGAGAAAGGAGGAGAGAGGGGAGAGGGGGGGAGGAGAGAGGAGAGGAGAGGGGGAGAAGGGGGGAGGAGATAGGAGAGGAGAGGGGGGGAGGGGGGAGGAGAGGGGGGAGAGGTGGAAGAGAGAGGAGAGAGGAGAGGGGAGATGAGAGGGGGGAGAGGAGGGGGGAGAGGGGAGAGGGGAGAAGGGGAGAGGAGGGGAGAGGGAGAAAGGATGAGGGGGGGGGGAGGTGAGGAGAGGGGATTGAGAGGGGAGGTGACGGGGGGAGAGGAGGGGAGTGGGTGGAGGGGGAGAGGGAGAGGGGAAATGAGAGGAGAGGGAGGAGGGGAGAGGGGAAGGAGAGAGAGATAGGAGAGGGGAGAGGGGGGAGGATACAGGGCAGAGAGAGAGAAGAGATAGAGGCAGAGGAGGGTGGAGGGAGAGGGAGTGGAGGGAGAGGAGGATGGAGGTGGAGGCAGAGTGAGGGAGGAGGGTGAGAGAGTGAGGAGGGAGGAGCGAGAAGAGATGGAAGGGGCAAGGGGAACAGGAGTAGAGAGGGGGCGAGGGAGTTGGGATAGGGAGGAAGAGTTAAAAGAGGAGCAGAGCGACAGAGTAAAGGACGTCTCCGTGCTGCTGCTATAAAACATCTTAAGCCAGAAGAATGGCTCCTTATCTCGTATTAATCCCAGCCAATCAGAGCCTGCCAGCGGAGGCCCTGAGAATAGCGAGGCCATGACATGTACGATACATTTGGGATGAGCTTCATACACAAGAATAGTTGTTGTTCTCCGCCCGTAAAGGTTGGAAACCAATGATCTGAAACCGGCTCTGCTCTGTGTGAAATCGATCAGCAGTCAGAGGGGGAGAAATGATCCACGTAAAGAAATAAAACACACTGCTGTCTCACAGAGAGACAGAGAGAGAGATAACGAGCGACGGACGGAGAGAGATAGAGACAGGCAGAGACAGACCGATGGAGAGACAGAGAGACTGGCAGAGAGAGCGAGAGACGGACAGAGAGAGACAGATAGAAAGACAGGGAATCAGACAGAGAACGACAGACAAACAGGCAAGGCAGAGAGACAGACAGGCATAGAGAGAGACAGACAGACAGACAGACAGAGAGAGAAGTCCGATAAGAAATGTTAAGGAGTGTTCCATGAAAGAGGAGAGGAAGGGAGGAGAGGGGAGAGATGTTTAAAACATGTTGCTGCAAATGTTAGCTAAAGATTTCATGCGTGAGATGACATTTAGAAGAAAGACAGGAAGTCAGGGTACTTCCAAATTCCAGGAATCAGCAGACAACATAAAGGCTGACTGACACACACACACACACACTGTATGTGGTTATCTAATATATATATATATATATATATATATATATATATATATATATATATATATATTATACACACATACACTTGTAAATAATTGGTGAGTATCGATAATGCGTATGCAGAGGAGGCAGAGTGTTTGTTTGTGTGTGTGTGTTTGTCTGTCAGTGTGTGGGTGTGTTTGTCTATTGGTGTGTGTGTGTGTTTGTCTGTTGCAGTGCGTATGTGTGCGTGCGTACGAGTGTGTGCGTGCGTGCATGCATGCATTTGTGTGTATGTGCGTGTGTGTGTGTGCGTGCGTGTCCCACCTCCAGCCGTCGTGCGGCAGGTAGCTGAAGGTGGCGTCGAAGAGGCTGGCGGTCAGCTGACCCGCGCTGATGAAGAGCGTGTTGACCGTGACCAGCTGGCCTCTGAGGTGGGGGGGGGACGCCTCCGCGATGTACACCGGCACCGTCATCGACGCGATCCCTGCCGTCGCACAACAAGTAACACATCCCGTTACACCACACTGTCGGTAACGCAACGTAACACATTGCACCACACTATCCCTGCCGTCGGTAACACAACATTGCACCACACTATCAGTATCACACAGCGTAACACATTGCACCACACTATCCCTGCCGTCGGTAACACAACATTGCACCACACTATCAGTAACACACAACGTAACACATTACACCACACTGTCGGTAACGCAACGTAACACATTGCACCACACTATCCCTGCCGTCGGTAACACAACATTGCACCACACTATCAGTAACACACAAAGTAACACATTACACCACACTATCAGTAACACACAACGTAATACATTACACCACACTATCAGTATCACACAACATAACACATTGCACCACACTATCCCTACCGTCGGTAACACAACATTACACCACACTATCAGTAACACACAACGTAACACATTACACCATACTATCGGTAACACACAACGTACCACATTACACCACACTGTCAGTAACACACAACGTAACACATTACACCACACTGTCAGTAACACACAACGTAACACATTACACCACAGTGTCAGTAACATCTGTAATCTAAGTTTCAAGATTGACCTAGTGACATTTAGTGTGGAACTATTCAGGCGGAAAATGCCACGATCTCTAGAAAGCTGCAGCACGTGTTGACAACCGGGAGAGGTCATTACTAAGCGGCAAATGGACTGCATATATACAGCGCTCTTCTGACCCGCGGCCACTCAAAGCGCTTTACAATATCGCCTCGCATTCACACATTCATGCACACGTTGACACCCCAGCATCCATCTCGTCGGGAGCCCTCCGGGGAAGGCGCCTTTGCTCAGTGACACTTCAACACTCCTACTGGCTGTAGGAAACAGTGGTTAACTACGTTACTCTACGAACGTGAGTCCTACGCAGGAGGTTCACCACACCCACTGTACACGGTATCTCAGATTTCCCTTGACACAGCTAATCTAAGTTATTATTTTGAGAGCGAATTACACCACAATATGACACATTTTTCAGAGATGTAATTCTGGTGGTGCCCGTGCTAATTGCACCATCACCCTTGAGGGTTGCTTAGCACTCGTTATCTGCACTTCAGTGACGTACGCATGCAGAACTTAATCACACACCTTCAAGGGGAACACTGCTCAGATATAACAAACACGATACAACACATGACGAGGGAGACGGGAAATTCATTGACGCTGCGCCTCACACACAATACACAACACAACTCATCATAACACAACTCATCATAACAACACACAGGATAACACAACTCATTATAAAACAACACACAGTATAACAGGTAGGACAGTCAGATACAGGTCACTAAGGAGCAGGTAGGGGTTAGACATTAAATACAGATACAGGTCACTAAGGAGCAGGTAGGGGTTAGAGAGTGAATACAGAGACGGGTCACTAAGGAGCAGGTAGGAGTTAGACAGTAAATACAGAGACGGGTCACTAAGGAGCAGGTAGTGGTTAAACAGTGAATACAGACACGGGTCACTAAGGAGCAAGTAGGGGTTAGACAGTGAACACAGAGTTTGTGAAGGAGCAGGTCCTAGCCACTAGAATCTAGCCGATAGAAGAAGAAGGAAGATAGAGAGAGGAGTGTGTCCCGATAGACAGAGATGATAGCGATACAACATCACTGTAAACACAGTGTTGACTGACTGCATCAATGCTGTGTTTATTGCTGGTTTTACACACAAATGCAGAAGTAAGTACCGATTTTACACAAGCGTGTATAATCCCATGTTACCAAATGCCAAGGCATACACACGCATGCACACACAATATAACCACATGCGGCCATATGTGTTTTTTATATGCATGTCTGTGTGTGCTTGGCAGTGCGTATGTGCAGGTGTGTTTGGGTGCTTTTTTTGCGTGCGTGCAGGTGTATGTTGTATATGCTGTGTGTGTGTGTACGGGTGCATGTGCGTGGTTGCATGTGCATGCATGTGTGCGTGTGTCTGCAATTGCGCATGTGTGTGTGTGTGTATGTTTATATATGCTTTATGTGTTTGTGTGTGTGCATGTGCATGTGTGTGTGTGTGAGTATGCCTGTGTGTGTGTGCATGTGTGCGTTATCCCAAGACTCTCCCCACGCCGCTGCGTGAGACAGAGGACGGTTCCAGCTGCTTCCTGATCTGGGCTCTATTAATAGTCTCCTCCACCTCCTTCCCCCCCCCCCCCCCCCCCCCAACACCACGTGGCTACCTGTTGCTATGGTTATGGCTCACCGGGAAAGCGGGGTCGACGCCTCTAAGCGTGCCCAGGCATGCTGGCAGCGCGGCGGGGAGACGGGTCGATGCGGCAGGGACAGCGGTCGCACCGTCCTCCCCTGTAGCCTAGCTCGTGGCTACGTCCAGCCTCGTATGGAGATGGAGGGGGCGGACCGCCGCCGTCGACGAGGTGGGAATGTGTGCATGGCTGGGTGAACGTGTGCATGGCTGGGTGAACGTGTGCATGGCTGGGTGAATGTGTGCATGGCTGGGTGAACGTGTGCATGGCTGGGTGAATGTGTGCATGGCTGGGTGAACGTGTGCATGGCTGGGTGAACGTGTGCATGGCTGGGTGAATGTGTGCATGGCTGGGTGAACGTGTGCATGGCTGGGTGAACGTGTGTATGAATGGGTGAACGAGTGTATGAATGGGTGAACGAGTGCAGGAACGGGCCAACGTGTCTAGGACTGGGTAAATGTGTGTATGAATGGATGAATGGGTGTATGAATGGGTGAATGTGGGTATAATGGGTGAACGTGTGTATGACTGGGTGAATGTGGGTATGAATGGGTGAATGTGAGCATGAATGGGTGAATGTGTACGAATGGGAGAAGGTGTGTATGACTGGGTGGACGTGTATATGAATGGGTGAATGGGTGAATGTGTGTATGAATGGGTGAATGTTTGTATGAATTGGTGAACATGTGTATGACTGGGTGAATGTGTATGAATGGGTGAATGTGTATGAATGGGAGCCCTTACAAGCTGCTTTGAAATTCTGCCCCTTCAGGGCCAGGCGTGTCCACCTAGATGTGTTGTTGAAAGATCAGTCTACCAGCCTAACCAGTGGACTGTAGCAAACGTCCCTCATCTATCCGTCATACATCTAGGTGGACACGCCCACTTGTGATGTCAGAAGACGCCGATTTTCGAAACGGCTTGTAACGGCTAATCACACTCACACCTGGTGGTATAATATGGGACCTCTGAGTAAAATGAATCCAGGATATTCACAAAATGTAGACGCAGTTCCTTTTACACATCACTAATCACTAATAGGTGTAAAAAGCGTGTTGCAAAGTCTATCTTAGCGAGACGAGGAGAGTCCTCAGGGGAAGGATGAATCTGATGTGAAGGAATCTTTGCACTGTTGCTAATTAGCGTTGAGAGTGCGGCTCTTGACTGTGTTTAGTCTCAGCACGCTGGACAGATCCCAGCGCTAAGACATCTCTCCAGGAACGGAGAGCGAGGGAGGAGCGAGGGGGATAGGGAGAGAGAGAGAGCGGAATAGATGAGTGGAGAAGGTACTGCCGCTGATTTCACAGATGTGCTCTTCCATTACGGGCGTGATGACTGATTGAGGCGAGCAGGGTTTTTGGGAGCTTTCCATTGATTGGCTGGGCTCTGAAGGGATCGACAGGTCGCTTGTATCTGACCTCAGATGACCACAGGTTAAATCTCTTCAGAAAACGGCGTCGTTAGTTCTGGCGGAACACTATAGTTATGTGACCCCCCATCAGCTGACGGTTTCCAATCAAACGCACGCACACGGATAGGTGGTCGATTTAAGACCTTCCATCTCAAACACTCAATCTGCGAGGTTAAGTGTGCTGGGCAGAACTTCGCCAACAACACCACACACCAGCCTCCATCACCACCAACAGCCTCCACCACAAGCCTCCACCACCACCAGCTTCCACTAAGTGCGTACTTCAAGTGCCAGGACGTAGAACATACAATAAGTGTGTAAGAGGGGGGTGTGTGTGTGGGGGGGGGGGACATATGTATCTGCCTCCCCTGATGTTCAAACTGATGTCCAGCAGACCTGGGGCCAATCAAAACCGTCAATACGATGCAATGACTGTACAGAAAAGTCCCCTATGGGAGCATCTTTGAGGCATTTTCAAAAACATGAAGGACGGCTGGTGCTGATTGGTTCGAAAGCGTATCCAATCGCGACCAGAGGCATTCCGGGCCAGTGCCTTTGAGAATCCAAAATGAACCGAGAGGTTCTCAACAAATTCGCATTCACGAACCGGCCCGGCGATTGTCAAGCTTAAGCCCAGCGTGTCACGGTGAAAGGTCGGCTCTTTGGGTAATTGGAGCGGGGGGCCTGCTGCCATGTTAATACAGCTAGGCTAAGTGGAGCAGGAAACAAGCCGGCCTCGTTAGTATCGCTGCTCACTAATTGGGAGCGGAACACTGTTTTGGTCCCAATTATCAGTCAGAATTGTACACAGCGATGTTCCTCTCGAAGGTCAGCCCGGAAGGAGAAATATTAACCGAGAGAAGACGAGTTGAACATCATTAATGGTTCCCGCCCTTCCACAGCAAACAGAAGGGGGGTGGGGGGGTGGGGGGGTTGTCACTTTGATGAATAGAGAATAATTGCTGTTATTCTTACAGGAGGAAGAGGAATATCGATACGATTTTGCGTTTCACAATGAATATCAGTTCTGTCTTTGCATTTTTAACACCGTTGCACGATCTATTTCTAATAAACAAGTTTTGATTGTTCCGTCGTTTTACACACTATCTTCAGGCACTGCTTTTGTTTTTTAATCAGGCAGACGGCTTGACTCCTTGCTTTTTCATCCTTGCTAACAAAGGGAGTTTTTTCTTGCCTCTGGGGGGCTAGGGTCAGGGAGGTGTCATAAATATATGGCCTGTTAAGCCCTTTGAGACTGTAACTGTGATTAAGGGCTAGAAAAATACAATTGAATTACATTTTATTCAAGGTGTTTCATCGTGAGACAGCCGGAGAGCGTCCGTTAGCTATAGGAACACAAACATCAGCATGGTGACACACGCTAGGGCCAAGCCAACGCATTCAGCGATCATATTAATACTACAGTACTAGTGAGAGACAGACAGAGAGACAGAGAGAGAGAGAGAGAGAGAGAGAGACGATGGTAAATTGAAGTAGATAAGGGGGTGGTCCACCAACGGAAGTGGAATAAATAACCTAAATGTCAGCCTCCAACATTAAGCTAATTTAAGTTTTGCGTCACAGGACCACATATTTAGAGCTTTTCCCTGTATTCTTTAATATTTTATTTCCAATGACATAGCGAAGAAAGTATATCGATATTCGATTGCAGTTATTGTCAAATTATTATTATGATTATGTTGTCTAGAAACTTTGCCTGCGTGTCAGCGTCAGTACGGCCAGACGTTATGATAGGAGGACTTCAATATATATAATATATATATTATTGTTATTATAAAATATATAATAAATCAAACGAAAAAAGATATGGATCGCTTCAGAAAGGCGTGGTGCTGTGAGTTCAACACGTGTGTAGTTAAGTAACAACACTTAGTTCAACACAACACCGAACAGTACGACCTGTTGATCGACCACCTGTCCTTACCGAGCCCGACTCCCACGATGAGTCTCCCAGCCAGGAGCGCCTCCTTGGTCGGCGCGGCGCTCAGTACCACGCCGCCGAGGGTGGAGGAGAAGCTGGCCAGCAGGATGCAGACCCGGCGACCGAGCAGCCCGTTCAGCACGCCGCCCAGCAGGGCAGCCAGGGCCGCCGCCGCCACGGTGCCAGACACCAACAGCTCCTGCCACCCGGCAGAGAGGCTCATCTGCCGCTTGAGGAGCAGCATGGCCCCGGGTATCACCCCGGCGTCGTAGCCGAACAGGAAGCCTCCGAGAGCCGAGAACACGGCCAGCACGTACACGAACCCCGGCGTGACATCCTGCTGGAACTGCTTCCGCGCCGCCCGCTCCAAATCCCCGGTGGTGGCGGCGGTGGGGTTGGAGTTGGAGGACTGGGCGGCGGAGGTGGAGGACTGGGAGGTGGAGGTGGAGGACTGGGCGGCGGAGGTGGAGGACTGGGCGGCGGAGGTGGAGGACTGGGCGACGGAGGTGGAGGACTGGGCGGCCATGCTGCTGACCGCCGAGGCGGGCTGGGTGTTGATGCCGGCGGCGGCGGACGGGGCTCGGATCAGGCTCCGCTCCCCGCCGTCCGGGACCTTCCGCCGCCGGTCGCCCATCAGGCCGCCCAGACTGCGGAGGCTGTAGGCGCCTCCCGTCCGGCGCGACATGTGGAGGGGGACCGCGGAGTCACCAGGTCCTGGAAGTCGCTTATTTAAAAAATAAATCACACTCACACGCAAACACAGACAAACACAAAACTATTTCCCAAAGAGTTGGGGTCTGGTGATGACAACACTCCCAGCTCCTCTCCTTCTGCGATCCGATTCACTTTTTTTGGTATTTATTTGTGCTCCTCCAGACGCTGAGACGGAAGTGGAAACAAGTAGTAGTTGGTCAGCGTTCTTATAAACCGTGGACCACAGTCCCTCTGTGGAGAGGAGCTGATGGAGGATGAGCAGAAGATGAGAGAAGATGGGAGGAGGCTGAGAAGGTGCGAGGGGGAGGGGCGTAGTGGAGCGTCACAGTGACGTCAGGCAGGAGTATGATGCTCTCTTTCGTGAGTTGAGGTTCACTTCACAGATGATCCACAGGTCATGCTTAGGATGTGTAAACATGTCCACGGTATTGACATCTATTGCATCAACACTCCTCCTGCATAACTCTTCACTAATGAGAGATGTGAGAGTTTTTTGGATTGCTATTAAGGGCGACGACGATCCAAAATGACAATGATAAGATTCAATTTGACACGATGCATGACATTTAAGTCACGATTACTACATTCATTGAGGTCCTTCATGCGACTAAAGTGCAGGCCTATTATTAACCGAAGGTTCATGCAATCAAAGACATCATAACTACGACTCAAACATCCCTCTAGGAAATATGGACATGAATCAAACGGAGCAGTGGAAGAGAAACAAGGCATACAATCATTAAGAATTCGTAGCCCAGTGATTAGTTCCTCCTAAGCTAGGCCTGGTCTCCGGCCAAAAGGACTGAGAAGACTTCTGGAATTGAACCAGACCAGATGGAATCCAGGCCCATCATCATAATAATCACAGTCGAAGTACCTTCGTAGACCACCTTCCTAAACGGGTGCAGATTCACATTTATATTTAATCACATTTCTATTTGTCGGAAGAAGGAGAAGCAATAGCCTATATCTCTAAGGATGTTCATAGAACCAAGTGCCAAGCACTTACAATTGCAAGTTTAACCCATTCCAGTAAACAACTAAGATAGCTATAAGATGCTACACAATGCTGTGCAGATGTGACGCTGGTTTGATTCGTGAGCGGTACGCTCAACTGGCTGGGGATCGAGCGATTAAGGACAATTGATAAGTCACTTAAGTCCTCTGAAATAATACACCTATCCATCACCACCACGGGTCAAGGGTTCGACTGTTTTGTCCACACGCAGAAATAAATATACTTTTATATTTGGCCTTATTGTTGAACTACAACACAAGTGTCTTGTGTTTCCATATAGTGGATGTAATAAGTGAATAGAGTTGACCTAATCGATTTGGACCATAAGCATATTTCTTCAATCAATGCGACCTACGATGATGAATGTGTTTATGGTGCAAGTCTGCCCTCTAGCGGCCGTTCAGAAACCACTGTGTGTGTGTGCGTGTGCGTGCGCGCGCGTGTGTGTGCGTGCGTGCGTGTGTGTTTTCCCTCTCTCGTGTTTTCATGCTCGTGTTACCTCACTTATATTTGGTTTCCCGTTTGTGAAGCAATGTGTTACCTTTTGTTACCGGCTATAAAGAAAGTTGTTTGGAACACAAAGGATAATCTATGAATAAAGGACGGGACTCGACCCCATGATGGCATCACAGGACAACACTGATGAGGACGTTAGATAACAGGGAGTTGATTGCAGTAGTTTGTCAAATCTTGTCACGAGGAAACGCCTCAGTCTACAAGAAAGAATAACTATTTAGATTCGGTTTTGGAAGGTATTTTATTTTATTTAAGGATTTAGTTATTTTGCTATCATCTCGAAATTAAAAATATAATATTTTTTTATCTCATCTGATATTGATGGGAGAAATATGGTTAGGTTATAATTTCCACGTTGCACTACTTTGATATCATTAAGAACTAAGAATCTTCCACTATCTAGAATTTGGTTTTATTTTCTCACCTGTATATTCCTCTGGCGGGCACACACACACTGTTTAACATGAAATATAAATATATATATGTACATACTATAAATAATAGAAATTAACTATAAACCTTAAAATATAAAACAGGGGAGGAGTACAGACGTGTGGTTGAACTCCCCCGAGGAGAGGGGGGGGGGGGGGGGAGCGGGGAGAGGGGATAGTGGATGAACCGAGAGAAGGAGAGAGGGGATAGGTGATGAACTCAGAGAAGGGGAGAGGGGATAGTGGATGAACCGAGAGTAGGAGAGAGGGGATAGTGGATGAACTGAGAGAGGGAGGCGCGGAGAGAGGGGGAGAGAGAGGAGAGACATGAGAGAGACCGAATTTTGATCTGATCAAGAGGGAGAGAGAGAGCGGGAGAGGGTGTGAAAGTGATCCAGATAAGAGAGAGACCAAGAGAGAGAGAAGGGAGACAATGACCAACCGAAAGGGAGAGAGGGAGAGAGAGAGAGTCAGAGGGGTGCAAGGGGGACACACACACACACACACACACACACACACACACACACACACACACACACACACACACACACACACACACACACACACACACACACACACACACACACACACACACACACACACAGATAGAGCTGGAGACAAAGAGAGAGTTCTGCCCTGACCGGGCCAGACCCAGGCCATTGTTGCGGTCTATGAATGGAACAGGAAGACTTTGAGGCCGTGTGGACCGGGTCGGGGGGGGGGGGGGGGGGGGGGGGGGGGGGGCTGGGGGGGTTGGGGGGGGGGGGGGGGGCTCCGAGTCCTGGGAGAACCAGCGGGGGGAAGCCCTGGTGTTTGTTGTTCCTTCAGGGAGGGATGGACGGAACCTGCTTCTGATGTTCAGACAGGAGGAGGAGGAGGAGGAGGAGGAGGAGGAGGAGGAGGAGGAAGAGGAGAGGGGGTACAGTCTGGAGTGTAGCGAGTGAGTGATCAGGTGAGTGTGTGAGTGAGTGAGTGGCCAAGTGAGTGAGTGTGAGAGAGAGAGAGAGAGAGAGAAAGGGGGGTGTTATTGTATTTACTGATCATCAGAAACTCTTGGGGGGGGGGGGGGGGGGGGAGAGAGAGATAAGAGTCTGAACAAAGTCCTAACCTATCCTGCACGCACCAACACACACACACCAGCACACACACACACCAACACACAAACACACACACACACGCCAGCTCAAACACCAAGAAACACTCTCACCATCCTCTCACAGTGCGAGAAGGTAAGAAATCTCTCCCAGTCATCGCTCCTCGTTCTCTAAGACGCTTTACTCCCAAAACTCTTTCTTTCTAAACTCTGCTACACTCCAGCACTCTGCATGACAAATTATTAATTTCAATGCTCCTTTTGGTCGCATCTAATACTTGACCCTTCTAATACTACGTATTTCTAATAATTTATACTTTAAATGCTGTATACTTTTTAGCTTCTGATTTACCTTCCTCCTAATACTCTTCTTAAGTTTTGCAATTATTTATCTGGCTTTAGCGATGTATACTTTCTATTTACTTTCTGCATCTGTAGGTTCAGTACGATGCAGTATCTGTTGCACACACTATGTTGTGTTATGTTGTGTTATATGACATCAGTTTGTCCCTTATTTTGACCGTATCTTCAAAATATCCTGTTGGCTCAAATATCAATCAAATCTCGGTAAACAAAAGCAGCATGGAACTGGAAAACATACTTATTGCGAAACAAAATTTACTTATTACAAATTGTACTGCTAGTTTACTGCTAGTTATGCAGAGTAGAATTACATAGGTTACATAATCTCTTAGGTTAGTATACATAGAGGACAGTTATATAAGATACACGCTCTGTGATGTTGCTATACTTACATAGGAGTTATACAAGTTACATACTCTGTGATGTTGCTATACTTACATAAGAGTTATACAAGTTACATACTCTGTGATGTTGGTAATACATATAGTGAGGTCAAGAGTTACATATGTTTTGTGTCAGGTAAAACAATACAATCTCCTACAGATACCACAATAAGTACCTCAATAATATACTTAAAGACAATACTTACAGTACATTTGTATCAAGTATTGAGTACAAATCAAAGAGTAAGAGCTCAGATTTAATCTTTTCCAACCCTTTACTCTATATGCTTACTTTATTGCTCATTAATTGAGTTGACGCCCTCATCCAAAGTGAGCTCCGGTGATTTGGTTTGCGTGTCGTTAAGAACAGCTGTGTGTCGGGCATCTTAAGGTCCAACAGGTAGACCGCAGACACAATGGGATCAAACCCACAACCTTTTGAACCCGCTCACCTCGTTGCAGGTCCTGCTCCGCCACACCTCCCGTTTCCTGTCTCCTGGGGGCCATTTCCTGTCAGGGCATCATGAGTGTGGACACCAAGCCACGGCGGAAGGCCTGCTGCTCCAAGCTCAAGGTCAGTACGGCCCCCCCAGACCCGTCCTCCAGACCCAGACTCAGGCCCTCATGAGGACCAGTGGACCCTGGTCTCTGGCTAAGGACCAGGTCTCAGGCCCTCATGAGGACCAGTGGACCCGATCTCTGGCTAAGGACCAGGTCTCAGGCTTTCATGTAGACCAGTGGACCCGGTCTCTGGCTAAGGACCAGGTCTCAGGCTCTCCGGCTCAGGACCCGGTCTCTGGTTCAGGACTGGTCTCAGGCTCAGAACCCTCCATGGGTAGCTGGTATGCGTGGGTGGGTCGGTGGGGGGGGGGGGGGGGGGGGGAGTCGCTGGGTCATTAAGAGCTGACGGTATGGAATGACATGGCAGGCGCTCACTGTTTCCTTATGGTGTTCATGTGTGGGAGAATCTTTACAACGTTTTACATCCCAATTAATGGTTAATGATTACTGTTTGGACCTCGGATAGGGGGCTCATCATTAAGCCTCTTTGAGATGATCAGTAGAATACAAACACAAGTTTTGAGAGGATGAAGGACGTCTAAGGAAAGGAAAGAAGTTCTGTTCCGAAGCCTGTCTGTGGAGTGATCAACTTGTTTGGGTCTATAGAGAGAACTGGGCTGAGTCTCAAAGGAAATCTCAAGATAATGTTTAACATCAGGGGCCGATAAGATCTCCCCTTTCGCCCATAAATATCAGAAAGGCACGGGCTAACTGGTTTATGGTGTGGGGGTGAGGGGCAGTTAAGGTAAGCGTGGCGTTAGCTGGGAATCCCTGAGGACTTCTCTGTCTACTGAATGGAGAATCAGACTCTGGATCAGACCCTGGATCAGACCCTGGATCAGACACTGAATCAGACCCTGGATCAGACCCTGATTCAGACCTGAATCAGACCCTGGATCAGACCCTGAATCAGACCCTGGATCAGACCCTGGACTAGACATGAATCTGTGGTTTTCTCGTAGGAAACGCTGTTCAAGACAAGTCATGACATCCAGTATATACTAAAAAATATATAATCCTTTTTAAAGGATAAAATATTTATATTATCATTTATTAAATGCTAAAAGTTGATGTACAAATGTACATGTTCCATACACATCAAGTGCCACAGAAACGTAAAGGTGCATGATTAAGCAGGAACTCATTGCTCTGAGCTCTCTGCTAAACGATGGGTCAGACCAGACAGAGTGAAGATAAAAACAAAGAATAGATAAGACAAGCTATCCAGACAGCCTCCCATGTCCCCACATTTCCCACTTAATGTACATACAGTCAGTGGATCTGGTTTAGCGGCTGGGATACACAAGTTTAAACAAACTGTTATTGGGGAAGTGAACTCTGCAGGTTTGAACAAATAGTCTTGTTGCCACAACTTCAAAGTAAAAGTGTGTAGCAGAAATCAAAGCCTTCCCCTCAGAGTAAAGCCCCTTCATACCTTAAGAGGAGGGAAGTTATCCTTTCTAGTAAAAGTCGTGAAGCCAGATTAAACAGGATCAAATCTTCTAATGTGATCAGCATCAATGCATTTGTTTCTGTTTTGGTGTGAGTGTGTTTGTGTATGTATCTGTTTGTATGTATGCATGTATTAATGTCTATGTGTGTGTTTGTGCATGTGTGTCAATGTCTATGTCCTTGTCTAGGTATAGGTGTGTGTGCATGTGTGAGTTTGTCGATGTGTCAATGTGTATGGGCTTGTATAGGTAGAGGTGTGTGTCCATGGGTGTTTGTATGTATGTATTAATGTCTGTATGTGTGTGTTTGTGCATGTGTGTCAATGTGTATGTGCTTGTGTATGCATACGTGTCTGTGTGTGTTCGTATGTGTGGGTTTCTGTATGTCACAAATGGGTCCACATGGAAATGTTCATGACTATGTGTGTATGTTTATTAATTTGTGTATGTGTGTTTACCTGTGTGTGTGTGTGTGTGTGTGTGTGTGTTTGTTTACCTGTGTGTGTGTGTGTGTGTGTGTGTGTGTGTGTGTGTGCCTATGTGTTTACCTGTGTGTGAATGTTTATTAATGCATGTATGTGTCTTTGTATTTGTGTTTATTAATACATGTGTATATGTGTGTGTGTTTACCTATGTGTGCGTGTTTATTAATGCCTGTGTGTGTATGTTTGTTAGTGCTTGTGTCTGCGTGTAGCTGTTGGTGTCTGTATGTGTGTGTGCGTGTTTATTAATGCATGCATTAATGTGTGTGTGTACCTGTGTGTGTGTGTGTCTGTGTGAGCAGCTGTTCCTGGCAGCACTGTCGTTCTTGTATTAATGTGTGTGTGTACCTGTGTGTGTGTGTACCTGTGTGTGTGTACCTGTGTGTGTGTACCTGTGTGTGTGTGTGTGTGTGTGTGTGTGTGTGTGTGTGTGTGTGTGTGTGTGTGTGTGTGTGTGTGTGTGTGTGTACGTGTGAGCAGCTGTTCCTGGCGGCCCTGACCTTCGTGTATTAATGTGTGTACCTGTGTGTGTGTGTGTGAGCAGCTCTTCCTGGCGGCGCTGTCCTTTGTGTACTTCGCCAAGGCGTTCGCCGGCGGCTACATGAAGAGCTCGGTGACGCAGATCGAGAGACGCTTTGACATCCCCAGCTCCCTCATCGGGGTCATCGATGGCAGCTTCGAGATCGGTGGGCCACTCTCATCGATCACTCACTCATTCATCACTCACTCATGCATCCGGTCACTCATTCATTAGCTCACTTGGTCATACACTCATCATTTCTCCACTCACTCATCAGGTCACTAATTCATCACTGACTCATTCATCCGGTCACTAGGTCATACAGACTCATCACTAATCCACTCACTCATTCATCCGGTCACTAGGTCATACAGACTCATCACTAATCCACTCACTCATTCATCCGGTCACTAGGTCATACAGACTCATCACTAATCCACTCACTCATTCATCCGGTCACTAGGTCATACAGACTCATCACTCATCCACTCACTCATTCATCCGGTCACTAGGTCATACAGACTCATCACTAGTCCACTCACTCATTCATCCGGTCACTAGGTCATACAGACTCATCACTCATCCACTCACTCATTCATCAGGTCACTAGGTCATACAGACTCATCACTCATCCACTCACTCATTCATCAGGTCACTAGGTCATACAGACTCATCACTCATCCACTCACTCATTCATCCGGTCACTAGGTCATACAGACTCATCACTCGTCCACTCACTCATTCATCAGGTCACTAGGTCATACAGACTCATCAATCATCCACTCACTCATTCATCAGGTCACTCGGTCATACACTCATCAATCGTCGGGTCATACAGGTCCATCATTCATCCACTCACTCATTCATCAGGTCTCTCGGTCATACAGACTCATCCATCCATCCCCAGGTAACCTGCTGGTGATAGCCTTTGTGAGCTACTTCGGGGCGAAGCTCCACCGGCCGCGGATCATCGGGGCGGGCTGCCTCGTGATGGCCATGGGCTGCTTCCTCACCGCCATGCCACACTTCTTCCAGGGACAGTGAGTCACACACACACAACCACTGACACACACACACACACACACACACACAGCTACAGACCAACGCATGCACACAAACACAAACACACACACACACACACACACACACACACACACACACACACATCTATCTTAGTGTCTACATCTTTGTGTTTGTCTGTCAGAGGCAGACAAACGTCTAGCCTTCCTCTAACAACGCTCTGTGTTCTGCAGCTATCAGTACGAGACAAGCATGTCCCATAGTTTGGACAACGCCACAGAGAGCATCCTGCCCTGTCTGACCAATCACAGCACAGTCGTGGACACCGACATGCACTCTGAGAAGTCCAGAGCAGGTAATCTGACCCTGGTTCAGCTGGTGACTAGATTATCTAATGTTGGATTCACCTGGTGTCCATCACAGCTGGTGTGAAGTCACCTGGTGTTTAACCCACCTGGTGACCCGCTCACCTTAACTGGAGACCAGCTCACCTGGTGACCAGCTCACCTTAACTGGTGACCAACTCACCTGGTGAACAGCTCACCTGTTTACAATACACTCAATACCTGGTCTGAATCAAAGCTGTGTCCTCATGGTTCCTTCATGTGTCCTCGCCGTGTTTCCCACCCAGCGTGTGAGAAGGAGGCGGGCTCGTCCATGTGGGTGTACGTGTTCCTTGGTAACATGCTGCGCGGCATCGGGGAGACCCCCATCACCCCCCTGGGAGTATCCTACCTGGACGACTTCTCCCGCGAGGAGAACACCGCCTTCTACATCGGTACACAAGACTCAAGACTCACCTGTTCAGAGTTCATCTAGACTCTGCATGGGCTTCCCCCTTACCCCCCCACCCACACACACACACACACCCCTCTTACGCACTCATTGTACGTCGTACGTCCTTGCACTTAAAAATAGTACTTAGCATTGTGTAGCATCTTATCCTAGCTATCTTTGTTGTACACGGGGAATGGGTTAACCTAGCGATTATTAGTGCTTGGTTCTATGAACATCCATACTGCACCGACAGCGATTGTTGTTTCTCTATCTTCGGACAAATTAACTTATTGTAAGTTGCATTGGATAAAAGCGTCTGCTAAATGCCTTTAATGTAAATGTAAATATACAGACCAGTAAGATGTACTCCCTCCCCCTCTCTCTCCGTCTCTCCGTCTCCCAGCATGCATCCAGACGGTGGGTATCCTGGGGCCCATGATGGGCTTCATGTTGGGGTCCTTCTGCGCTAAGGTCTACGTGGACATCGGCTCCGTGGACCTCGGTGAGCTGCCCGTCCTGTTGCCTGTATCAAAGTATTCAAGGGTTGGACGATGACGGAAAAACCTGGAACGAAGACTTGTGCCTCCTGGGGTTGAACGCCTTTGTCTGTCCTTGAGCAAGGTGTTAACCTGGTGTTAACCTGGTGTTAACCTGGTGTTAACCTGCTCCAATGGTTAACCTGTTAAGAGGGGAAACAGCTGGGTTTGCTACGAAGGTCAATGTCTTTATGACCATGATGTCTGGACTTTTTCTTGTGGTCCCAATTGTTAAAAAGTAGTGAATCATTTAGGAATTTGAGGATTCAGGGTTGTTTAATTTGCCCTCTGACCCTTTCTTTTATTCAACAAAGCAACTCAAGATTTGAAACCGAATATTTCAAAGTTCATAGTAATTTAGCAGAGTTTTTAACTAAAGTGAATGTGAGTGAATTCAGTTATCATTAAGGAGCAGTCAGGTTATGACATTTCGCTCATGGATGTTGACAGGTTAGGCTGCGGACGTTGTGGGATTCAGACCCAGTACCTTTCTGGCTAGAAGTCTAACACCCTGACCACTATCCTGCCCCAAGCACTGGTTTCAAAAGGACCCAGCTGGGAGTAGGTTCCTAACTCAGGCCGGTTCCTCTCCCACAGACGCCTTGACCATCAACGACCAGGACTCTCGCTGGGTGGGCGCCTGGTGGCTGGGCTTCCTGGTCACCGGCGTGGTCATCCTGATGTCCGCCATCCCCTTCTTCTTCCTGCCCAAGTCCATGGCCAAGCAGGGCGAGGAGGAGGAGGAGGAGGAGGAGGAGGAGCGCGGCCGCACCGGCAAAGGGTCCAACATGGAGCACGATAACTTCCTCCCAGGGGAGAAGGCGAGGGCGGAGAAAGAGGAGGAGAAAGAGGTCAACTTCTCAGAGTTGGCTAAAGGTATGCTGCTGTCTGTGCCCAGTGATGAGATCCACTGGGTCAACAAGAGGCTAGAATCAACATGAACCAAACAGAACGGATGTTGTCTGAAGGACGTTACACGCCAACGTGCGAGCAGCGTGCAAGCATGAAACACGTTACATTTACATTCAAGGCATTTAGACGACACTTTTATCCAAAGCGACTTACAAGAAGTACAGATGTCAGAAGAAAGAGAAACAACAATATATCTCTATCAGTACAGTAAGGATGTTCATAGAACCAAGTGCCAAGCACTAACAATTGCTAAGTTAGCGATTGGTTAACCTAATGGAAACCAGTCCCATTTATAGGGTTAGGGGTACCATGATACGATTAGGTATATACAATGGGTGCACATTTTTATTATTTCAGAAATAATAGCTATTATTATATTGTACTTTGATATGTGGACCGCCAAACTCTCAAAAGTCTTTCCTTCTGCTACACACCGGCCAACCAACAGATCAGCCCAACCTTGGACATTGCACACACAGGGACCCTAGCATGCTAAAGGTTGCACTGCTGCGCATTCTTTGTCAATAATTAACGCTGAACATACAGACGTGACCTCCAACCCCAGCATGCTTTGGTGTAAAAAGTTGTAAAAATGTTCGTAGAAAAGATTCAGGTCAGGATGAGAATGCAAAAATCTTCTACTCTTGTAGGTTTAACTAGCATAGATGAGCCAGCACACAGCATAGAATCACAACCATTGGCATATATCTCCCCCACCCCTCTCACCCACTAATTAACTACTAATTGTATGTTGTACGTCCTGACACTTAATGTACGCACTTATTGTATGTTGTACATCCTTGTAGTTCATGTATGCATGTTGCATGTTGTACGTCCTGGCACTTGATGTACGCACCTATTGTATGTTATACGTCCTGGCACTTAAAAATAGTACTGAGCATTGTGTAGCACCATATCCTAGCTATCTGTGTTGGACACGGGGAATGGGTTAACCTAGCGTTTGTTAGTGCCTGACACTTGGTTCTATGAACATCCTTACTGTACCGACAGCGATATATTATTTCTCTTTCTTCTGACAAATGTACCTATTGTAAGTCGCTTTGGATAAAAGCGCCTGTTAAATGTTAATGTTAATCTAAATATATATACTGATAGCTTCTGCACTCAAACAAACGACTCAACGCAACTAAACTCCTACATTACGAACGGGGATCCTCCGTATGGTGACCACTTCCTGTCCCTGGTTGCAGACTTCCTGCCGTCGCTGCGGAGGCTGTTCAGTAACCGCGTGTACCCCCTCATCATCCTCACCTCCCTGGTGGCCGTGAACGGCTTCATCGGCATGATCACCTTCAAGCCCAAATACATGGAGCAGATCTACGGCCAGTCCGCCTCCAAGGCCATCTTCCTCATAGGTAACACACACACACACACACACACACACACACACACACACACACACACACACACACACACACACACACACACACACACACACACACACACACACACACACACACACACACACACACACACACTCTTCCTCCTAGGTAACACACACATTCACACACATGCACAGTTTTCCTCATAGGTTCCTCATGGGTAACACACACACACACACACACACACACACACACACACACACACACACACACACACACACACACACACACACACACACACACACACACACACACACACACACACACACCACCTAAACGATAACACACACATATGCACACACAAACACAAACATACACACCATCTTCCTCATGGGTGAAACACACACAACCACCATCTAAAGCCAACACAATAGAGGCAGCAGGTTCCTGGGGGAACAATGATGTTGTTGTTGGAAGAGGAATGGCGGCTCGCTCCCCTGAAGGAACCTCGTGTTCTCCTCTCCCTGCGTGCTCCTTTATATTTAGGCCTCTCCATCCACACATTTATCTCTCTCCCTCATCGCCCTTCATCTCCCTCTCTCTCTGCATCTCCCCCTCCCTCCCCCCCTCCCTCCATCCCTCCCTCCCATCTCTCTCCCCCTCTACCTTTTTCTCCCTCCTTCCCTCCCTCCCTCATTTCATATATCTCCCTTACACCTTTCCCTACCTTCCCTCCCTCCCTCCCTCCCTCCCTCCCTCCCTCACACCTCCTTCATGCCTCTCTCTCCGCTCTCTCCCTCTCTCTGCATCTCTCCCCCTCCAACTCTCCCTCCCTCCCTTCCATATATCTCCCTTCACCCTTTCCCTCCCTCCCTCTCTCCCTCCTGCGCTCCTCATCTCATACACCTCTTCCTCCCCCCTCCCCCCTCCCTCCCCTCCCCCAGGGAGCATGAACCTCCCGGCGGTGGCCCTGGGTGTGATCACGGGGGGTCTGATCCTGAAGAGGTTTCGTCTGGGCGTGGTGGGCGCGGCCCGCATGGCCCTGGGGACCTCCATCACCTCCTTCCTCCTCCTCTTCATCCAGTTCTTCATCCACTGCGACAACGCAGAGGTGGCCGGCCTCACCGTCTCCTACCAGGGGTGAGTGGTCCGGGGGTCTGAGGGTCTCCTACCAGGGGTGAGTGGTCCGGGGGTCTGAGGGTCTCCTACCAGGGGTGAGTGGTCCGGGGGTCTGAGGGTCTCCTACCAGGGGTGAGTGGTCCGGGGGTCTGAGGGTCTCCTACCAGGGGTGAGTGGTCCGGGAGTCTGAGGGTCTCCTACCAGGGGTGAGTGGTCCGAGAGTCTGAGGGTTTAATACCAGGGTTGGGTGGTCCGGGGGTCTGAGGGTCTGATACCAGGGCTGGTTGGTCCGGGGGTCTGAGGGTCTGATACCAGGGGTGAGTGGTCCGGGGGTCTGAAGGTCTGATACCAGGGGTGAGTGGTCCGGGGGTCTGAGGGTCTCCTACCAGGGGTGAGTGGTCCGGGAGTCTGAGGGTCTCCTACCAGGGGTGAGTGGTCCGAGAGTCTGAGGGTCTGATACCAGGGTTGGGTGGTCCGGGGGTCTGAGGGTCTGATACCAGGGCTGGGTGGTCCGGGGGTCTGAGCGCTCTACCAGGGGTGAGTGCAGGTCTGAGTCCTGCTTGAATCACAGCGTGCGACACCGGCCTGTGGACCACAGACAATGAGACTCGTACCGATCCAAGAATCCATTTGGAATCTTAACCGACTTTGAACCCAATTTTGACCCAAGAAGCAAAGTCGAACAGAATCGTGAGATACCAAATGATCTTGTTATTGTTGACGTGTCTGTCTGTCTGTCTGTCTGTCTGTCTGTCTGTCTGTCTGTCTGTCTGTCTGTCTGTCTGTCTGTCTGTCACACGGCCGTCATACCCAGTGTGTGTCCCGTGTCCCCCCCCCCCCCCCGCGCTCCTCACCCAGTGTGTGACGGCCGTGTCGTCCCCCCCTCTCCAGGCTCCCCGCGGTGTCCTACCAGCCCGTCTCCATGGTGTCGGGGTGCAACATGGGCTGCTCCTGCTCGCTGCGCCACTGGGACCCGGTGTGCTCCTCCAACGGCCTCAGCTACGCCTCCCCCTGCCTGGCCGGCTGCCAGACCTCCACCGGGGCGGGCAAGGAGATGGTGAGCAGGGCGGGGCCCGGGGAGATCCGGACCGGACCGGATTAGATTGGATTAGGAGCAGATCATCGGGTCAATGTTACTCGATTAAATGGGATTAGATTATATTTAAATCGGTTCCGATTCGATTCAATCGGATTTCCTGAAATCGGGTCAGATTAAAATCGGATTATTTGTTGATTATCGGATCAATTGTATTAGATTAAATCGGATCGTATTAGATCGCACTCAATTTAATCCAATCGGATCCTATCATTTTAGATTAAATGAGATCAATTCAAATGACATCAGATTAGATGTTCAGATTAGATTCCCCCAAACTAACATGGAGCTCCACCCCTCAGGTGTTCCACAACTGCACCTGTGTGGGCGAGATGCTGCGGCCGGCGGGCAACAGCTCGGTGGTGCTGGGCCAGTGCCCGCGGCACGGCAACTGTGACTACATGTTCAAGCTCTACATGGGCTTCACTGTGCTGTTCGCCTTCGTGTCCGCCTGCGGAGGAACGCCCGGGTACATCGTCCTGCTCAGGTGAGAGAGAGACAGAGATGAGGATTGTCTAAACTAGCCCTAAGCTATCCCTTAAGCTAGCCCTAAAGCTAGCCATGAAGCTATCCCTTAAACTAGCCCTAAACTAGCCAAAAAGCTATCACTTAAGCTAACCCTAAAGTTAGCCATAAAGCTATCCCTTAAAATAGCCCTAAGGCTAGCCCTAAAGCTATCCCTTAAGCTAGCCCTAAAGCTAGCTCTAAAGCTAGCTCTAAGCTAGGCCCAAAGCTAGCGCTAAAGGGAGCTGCTAGAGTACTGAGCTGTCCTGTGTTTCCAGATCCATCCAGCCGGACCTCAAGTCCCTGGCTTTAGGGATGCAGACCCTGATAGTCCGGACCCTGGGTGAGTCAAATCCCACCAGGCTGACCGTGTGTGTGACTGAGTGTGTGTGTGTGTGTGTCTGTGCTAATGTAAAGTTAAAGGTGTGTGTGTGTGTGTGTGTGTGTGTGTGTGTGTGTGTGTGTGTGTGTGTGTGTGTGTGTGTGTGTGTGTGTGTGTGTGTGTGTGTCTGTGCTAATGTAAAGTTAAAGGTGTGTGTGTGTGTGTGTGTGTGTCTGTATTTATTTATGTGTGTGTGTATCTTCAGGTGGGATCCCGCCTCCCATATACTTTGGGGCGCTGATTGACAGGACGTGTCTGAAGTGGGGGACCAAGCGATGCGGGGGCCGGGGCGCCTGCCGTCTCTACGAGGCCAACGCCTTCAGGTACCACTTCCTGCTCAAGTCCCGCCCTTCCTCTTCCTGTTAACGTCTGTTAGCCCCCCCTTCCCAAAAAATATTTCTCAATTGTAAAAAAAAACAAAAAAAAAAAACTTAAAGGTCCCATATTATACCACCAGGTGTGAGTGTGACTAGCCGTAACAAGCCGTTTTGAAAAGCTGCCTCTAGTGACATCACAAGTTGGTGTGTCCACCTAGATGAGCAACGTTTGCTACAGTCCACTGGGTAGGCTGGTAGACTGATCGATCCAGCACACATCGAGGAGGACACGCCCACTTGTGATGTCAGAAGAGGCAGATTTTCAAAACGGCTAATCCCACTCCCACCCGGTGGTGCAATACGTCCCCGTTAATCGTTGGAGCGCTGTGCTGCGATGCGTCCCCAGGATGACCTTCCTGGGCCTGATCTACTCGCTGTACCTGGTGGCCAACCTGCTGTGGTGCGCCCTCTACTACCGCGTGGTGCAGCGCGCCCGCAAGGCGTCGCTACGGAAACAGGCCAAGCTGCAGCAGAACGGACAGACAGACGGGCCGACGGCGCGACCGGCCAGCGTCGTAATGGGGGACCGGGGCGACGCCGACCGGGAGAGCACCATCTAACCCCGCCCCCGTCGTCTCCCCCGTCCCGGACCGAGCTCTCACCACAGGGGGTCTGTCGAAGGGCTCGCCGCGGGGATATGAAAACGGGCCGCCCACCCGGCCCCACACCCCTCCTTGATGTACACTTCGGGGTCTCACTGAGCCCAGACCCCCTCGGACCCCCTGGAGGGACACACAGCTCTCACACGTCTTATCACGTCGTGAGGTTTATAAATAACACACTTCGATTTCAGATAAAAAATAGAAAACTATACAAAAAATATGATGCATATATATATATATGGAGTTATATATATATATATATAAATGATTTACGTGCTTCATTTTTTCAAACCCCCCCCATACAACATCGCCGAAGCTACGTGAGACCATGGGTTACCCCAGTTACCCCAGTATCACCAGTTACACAAGTATCACCAGTATCACCCGTTACACAAGTTAAACCAGTATCACCAGTTACACCGTTACCTCATTACACTAGTTACACCAGACACACAAGTTACGCAAGTTACCCAAGTTACCAGGTCCCACTCAGCCGCTGGACTGTTGCCTGATTGGCCTTATTGTTTCACTATGAAATCTGTATCCATACACGTTTGTTTTTGTCAGTATTAATATATAAAACACCAATATCATAGCTTAGCCTGATTGAACCTATATTTTTTGCTCTGTAAAAAAACTGTTTATATTTGTATGTATCTGGTATTAAATGACATAAAGAGTAACAAACATTATTACTAGGAGCCAAGTTGTGTTTCATAGAGAATCTGACAGTCCTTGATGTTTATTTGAGCCGATCAGAAGAAGCAGTTACAGTGTTTCCCCAGAGATGACGAGAGATGAATGCAGAACAGTATTGTCAGGATTGTCAAACCAGAACCTGGGAATATCAACAAGACAGAATTACATGATTGTCCATCAACAAGGTCGTCCTATACCTGGAGACCACCACAACATACCCCTGTGTTTACTCGCTAAACCTCACCGATGGCCCTGGACTTCAAGCGGTAAAAAACTCAGTTTATGAGTTGAATGCCCGAAGGGTTACGAATCTCCCAATGGGAAAACCCATTGATGTTGCAAATGGGCAGCAAGGGTATTATTACGCACATTTCATTTATTCATAACCAGTGTGGTCACTGATGTTGTCAACTGTTCAAAGGCTCTTCTATCTTTTACTTTTTATTTCCTTCTGGCTTTGCTGCTTCAGGTTTAGTATGCGCTCCTGACGTCACCTCACTCCAACAGGTGGTGCTGTGAACAGCTTTATATCCATATGGAAAATCACGTGACATACTCTTCTTCTACTCTTTACTGCTCATAAACTGCTGTCAGGGTGTGTGGTTGAATGAATGATAGGCATAATGAATGAATAAATGTTTTTTTTTTTTAACCTTTATTTTTCCAGATAAAACATTAAGAACATTTTCTTATTTACTTATTATTCTTATTTATTTATTTATTTATATTGATCTGGATCAATCAGGGTCAAATGGTCAAACGGGTCAATGTGAGGCTAAATGCTGACCCAATACCCAATTGTATGATCAATGCATACACAAAATGCATACATGAAATCACTATAGTTTGAGTAACTTCAATTATTACATTCATGCTCTGCATCGACAACAGAACTTCTCCCAGAGATGTCATCGTTGGAAAAACGCCAACATAAACAAACACTACAACATGAAACGGAAACATCACAATGGAAGACGTGTTATGATGTCATGCACAAAGCGAGACACAAAATGATTGGATTGAAATTGAACAATATTTATGTAAGACTTATTTTCTATTATCTTTAGTCTTTTTTCTAGAACTTTATGTTGCGTGTCTTTCAAAACACAGATTCCCTCCTGCAGTGGGCCAAATGTTTCTACATCGGTGTAGAAACACACAGATCAACGCACGTGACACACACACTCCTCAGAGTACGTTTTCTCCTCAGGGAACGTTTCCTCACCCCGACGTACATTCCTGTCCCTCCTGGAGAGCAGCACTGCACCCGGCCAGTCTGATACCGCTCAGGAATGCCGGGAACGTTAGAAAGTTAATCCCTGGAGAACCAATCCTCTTGTGACCACGGCTGCTCCACAAAGCCCCCCCCCAATCCTCCCCTCGCCCCCCTCCCATTTTCATTAAAATGCTCTTTTACCCCCAGGTGTGCGGAGCCGTTACAAGCCCGTTTACAAACCAACCCTTTAGTGACATCACAAGTTGGCGTGTCAGAGGTTATTCTGCTGACGCTTTTGTCCAAAGCGACTCACGACATCGTGCACACAACAACAGAAGAGTCAACCATGCAGGGTGACAGCCAGCTCGTCAGGGGTTGGCTGTGTCGATCACGCAGCAGAATCCCAACACACCTTGAGTGTGGCCATCTTGTGAGTACTGCCCTCTAGCCATGGCCGCCAACAACCAGGGATAGCATTGGTTCAAACGTACAGCAGGGTGTAGTTTCCTTACCCAGCCGTCTGCGGGTGTAGCCCCATAGCAACGCATGTTCCCCCAGAACCTACGGTGAATGTGGCTAACCCTCAGCCGGCAGCCTACAAACCAACTACATAATCCTTACACAAACTCACCCACCTCAACAAGAGTTTACATTTTCTGAGACAGATTCCACGCGGCAGGCTCCTTTGTGGACGTACCAAACGGTTTAGTGTGAAGCAACCATCCTCACTGGGGTTGGCCTGCAGGTGGCTCTCGTTAGAAAGCAGCCAGCCTGAAGAGATCAGCGTGATTAGCATTGTTAATTAGCATATCCTAGTGTGGGAGCTCACGTGATGACAGTTGGGTGTGGCCGGTGTCGGAGCAATCTCCCTCAGCGCAGACAACGTTTAAGGACCAGTAGAACAGTAGAAAAGATGACGGTAAAGACAGTAGTGCTACAGTAGAACAACATGAAGACAAATACAGTTGTACTACAGGAAGATGAAGAGGTTATTACGGAAGTACTGCAGTAGAACAAGACGAAGATAAATACATGAGTACTACAGTAGGAACAAGATGAAGGTCAATTTAAGTGTACATTTGACATAATTGACCCAATATTAAACATATTTGACATTAAACATGAATACATTGGCCTCAGTAAAAGTTGTTATATCTTACCATGGATAGGAAATGTATATGTATATGAAATGTTGCAAAAGTAATCAACACAACATAAATGCAAGACACACACATAACACATAAACTGAGGTCAACCTGGCATGAGGTTGTTGGTTCTCTCAGGGTCAGAGGTCAACCTGCCATGAGGTGGTTGGTTCTCTCAGGGTCAGAGGTTAACCTGCCATGAGGTTGTTGGTTCTCTCTAGTGAGGGCGGGTTCAGAAGTCAACCTGCTGTGAAGTTATTGGTTCTCTCTGTTGAGGACAGGGTCAGAGGTCAACCTGCCATGAGGTTGTTGGTTCTCTATTTTTCTTGCCAATAATGGAGAAAACCAACTTTTCCAACTCCGCTCTGTCCTTTCACAGCCCCTTCCTCGCTACCCATTCCATGTCTCTCTCTCCTTCTCTCTTTACCTCTGTCTCGGTCTAACTCCCTCCCCCCTTTCTCTCTCTCTCTCTCTCTCTCTCTCTCTCTCTCTCTCTCTCTCTCTCTCTCTCTCTCTAGCTCTCTTGCTCTCACTCTCTCTCTCTCAATCTCTCTCTCTCTCTCTCTCTCTCTCTCTCTCTCTCTCTCTCTCTCTCTCTCTCTCTCTCTATCGCTCTCTTGCTCTCTTGCTCTCTCTCTCTCTCTCTCTCTCTCTCTCTCTCTCTCTCTCTCTCTCTCTCTCTCTCTCTATCTCTCTCTCGCTCTCTTGCTCTCTCTCTCTCTCTCTCTCTCTCTCTCTCTCTCTCTCTCTCTCTCTCTCTCTCTCTCTCTCTCTCTCTCTCTCTCTCTCTCACCCTTTCACTCCCCCCTCTCCCTCCCTGTCCATTCTCCCTGCCCGCCTGTTGCCGGATCCATTCTGGGACGAGTTGGGAATGAAAATGCAGCCGATGTTTTGTCCTGCTGATCGCCCCTGCCTTGGGGTCTGAACACAGTGGAGAAGGAGGAGTAGAGGAGAGGAGGTGCTGATCCTGGCCTGGACACAGAGGAGGAAGGGAGGGGAGGAGGAGAGGAGGTTCTCCTGGCCTGAACACAGGGGAGTATTAGAGGAGAGGAGAGGAGGAGGAGGAGGAGGAGAGGAGGTGCTCCTCCTGGCCTGGACACAGGGGTGGAGGAGGAGAGGAGAGGAGGTGCTCCTCCTGGCCTGGACACAGGGGTGGAGGAGGAGAGGAGAGGAGGTGCTCCTGGCCTGGACACAGGGGTGGAGGAGGAGGTGTGTTGTGTGTGTCCATAGGAATGCGAGTGTGTGAGTGAATTGGGGAGAGGGAGTATGTGCGTGCTTGTGTGCATTTGAAGGTGTATGTGCGTGTGTGTTTGAAGGAGTATTTGTTTGTGTGTACTTAGGGGAGTGTGTGTGTACGTGTGTATGTGTACGTGTGTGTCTGTGCGATTAGCTTCATATTGGCACAGGGGCGTGTGCAGAATTAGCCCATTGTGGAATCAGAGCAGGATTACAGAAGCTGGGGGCGCCCGCCCACTCAGCCGTCGTTCTCCGTGCAGACCAGAGGTTCCTTCAGCAAGACCCTCTCTCTCTGTCTGCTCCGCGCGTCCCCTCAGTGGACCACCAGCGCACCCCAGGCTAATCCTCGAATGGAGGCGGACCCCTAAGACCAGGACCACCTGAGACCTGCTCCGGTCCTGATCCAGGAGGACTGACCAGACCGGAACCCCAGACCTGTTCAGGTGAGGCTCTCCTCGTCTCCCATGATGCACCTGGAGCAGGTTCAGGGTGAGGGGTACCCTTTGGGCTATGGTTTGTTTGAATTGGTTTTGATTTGTGTTCAAATGGTTCATACTGTATGTCATCTCAATAGCGTTAAGCTTCGAGACGGGTACTTTATGTCACTTTACATTACTTTGCTTTACGTTGCGTTACGTTACTTTACCTAAAGGCTTTGTGTGGTTACGGTCAGGGTTAGTGAGACGTCTGCGTTTCAAGCTGACTGGCAGCGTTGGATGGGCGGCCATTGCTTTACAAATATGGCCGCGGCCCTAGGCTGTTTGAAAGACTGCAGCCAATCAGAGTCTTGCGAGATTCTTTGGTGACAAAGCAATACAAATAACTGATTCTGTTCTGAAAAAGAAGCCGACCATGCAAACCTGTTCAGCTCATCGTCTGTTTGGGTTGAAAAACGTTTGGATTACTCTGGGATGGCTGCACCTCGTCAGAGGCGGCCATGGGTCTTTATTTGGCAGGCGGGGGGGCTGCTGGCTGGTCATGCCCTGAATGCACCCCCCCCTCACACACACACACACACACACACACACACACACACACACACACACACACACACACACACACACACACACACACACACACACACACACACACACACACACGCAGTCTGGCATCTTAAAATGCTCAGGATCGTCTCGCAAGGCGAGGGCTAGGATCTGGGTCAGACTGCTGCATCATGGGAAACGGATGCAATTCTGTTGTGATTGCTAAAGTGACCCCTCGAATACTGAGTGATTTATTGATTAACTGTTTTTTACCTTCGCTTTTTAGGATTGTAACATTAATTCCTTTTGAAAATACTTCCTTTGTTTTTTTTTGCAGTGCTTTGACCTGACAGACAGACAGACAGACAGACAGGCAGACAGACAGACAGACAGACAGACAGACAGACAGACAGACAGACAGACAGAGAGGCAAACAGACGGGCAGACAGACAGACAGACAGACAGACAGACAGACAGACAGACAGACAGACAGACAGACAGAGAGGCAGACAGACGGGCAGACAGACAGACAGACAGACAGACAGACAGACAAACGAGGGAGGGGAGACAGACAGACAGAAAGACAGACGGACGGACGGACGGACGGACAGACACACAGACATAGACCAGACCCTTGGTGGGTGAGACAGACCGACAGACCAGAGGGGCTGAGACTGACAGACCAGAGGGAGGTGAGACAGAGAGACTGAGGGGGGTCAGACAGAGGGACAGAGTTTGGTGGTCAGACAGACCAGAGGGGGGGGGGTGAGACATGGCCAGGTGGTCTGATGGTGGCGCTATGACCAGTCAACAGTCTCTCTGCAGCAAGGACCCGGCCCCCAAAACCAAGCGCAGATGTTCCACTCTCAAGGTACTGGAGCACACGCCCATCTCACATCTCCCATACAACAAATAATAACCTGCAGTTCCTCTGAGGGCCTGCAGGGGGGTTTAGCGGTGGGAAGGCAGAGATGCATGTTGATGTATGCACCAAATTAATTATAAACTAACCAAGTATAAAGTGGCTCAGATGCTGTCATCAGAACCGGGTGGTGGATCCAGGAGTCTGTCTTGGTCATCAGCCCCTGTCTCTCTCTCTCTCTGCTCCCCAGCTGTTCATCATGGCGCTGGCCTTTGCGTACTTCTCCAAGGCGCTGGCCGGGTCCTACATGAAGAGCGCCATCACTCAGATAGAGAGGCGCTTCGAGCTGTCCACCACCCACGTAGGGATGGTGGACGGCAGCTTCGAGATGGGTGAGGGGGGGGGGGGGGGGGGGGCACAGAGGAGTCTAGTTGAACTCTGAGCAATCAAACACCCTAACCAGCCTACCACCCTACAACCCTAATCCTACCACCCTAACCCTACCACCCTAACCCTACCACCCTAACCCTACCCCCCCTACCACCCTACCACCCTGACCACGAGGCTCTTCTTTATTCACGTGCGTCCTTTAGGCAACCTGCTGTTTCTGGTCCTGGTCAGCCATTTTGGCGCCAGGCTGCACCGGCCGCGGCTCATCGGGGTGGGCTGCCTCCTGATGGCCGCCGGCTCCTTCCTCACCGGACTGCCGCACTTCTTCATGGGCAGGTCAGCCGACCACAGCCTGGAGGGGAAGGGCCGCAGGCCTCGGTGGCCCACAACCAGTGACCGAATACCAGTTAGCCCACCGGTTCCAAAACAGTAACCCCCAGTTACAGACCCCCGATCACAGAACACCAGTTAGGTCACCAGTCAGACCACCAGTTACGGACCACAGGTTAGATCACCAGTCAGAGCACCAGTTACAGACCACCGGTCACAGAACACCAGTTAGATCACCAGTCAGACCACCAGTTACAGACCCCCGGTCACAGTACACCAGTTAGATCACCAGTCAGACCACCAGTTACAGACCCCCGGTCACAGTACACCAGTTAGATCACCAGTCAGACCACCAGTTACAGACCACCGGTCACAGAACACCAGTTAGATCACCAGTCAGACCACCAGTTACAGAACACCAGACAACCCGTTAGACCACCAGTTACAGACCACTTGTTAAAGAACCCCAGTTAGACAACCAGTAACACATTATTTAAAATGGTTCTTGCGGTATACATGATATACATGTTGTGTTTCAATGGGATTCCTGTAGAGTCTTGACTGCATCATTTAAACTCAATACAAACGGAGACATTCTTTAATGAGGACCCAAATTCAAGTGAGCCCCTTACGGCCAGAGTGACACAGAATCAGGTTAAGTGTCTCCCGTCCAGCCTGAAGAGGACACTCTTGTGTGTCTCTTGTGTTTCCCAGCTACACGTACGACACGGCGGTCCACAGCTCCCTCAGCGACAACGGCAGCATCGCTGCGTGCGTGGACGCCCCGGAGCTGGACCCGGGTCCGACGCTAGCGGACAGCACGGGTATGAACAGGACATTGTTGGTATGTGTGTTTGTGTGTGTGTGTGTGTATGTGTGTAGCCACCAAATCCTCATAAAGAGTAAAAGTAATTTAACAAATCAATCATTACATATAGGACTGTGTAAACACCAGCTCTCTATGTCCACAGCATCCCTGCTTATCACTGAGAGGACATTCTCCTAACCTTGATCTCTGTTCCCGTACCAGTCACTGATCTATGTCCCACTATGTGTGTTTATGTATTGGTGTATGTATGTGTGTGTGTGTGTGTGTGTGTGCGTGCGTGTATGTGCGTGCGTGAGTGCATGCGTGCGTGCATGTGTTTACGTGCGTTCATGTGTGCGTGCGTGCACGCTTTCACGCGTGCGCGCTTTCATGCGTGGGTCTGTCCCCCAGCGTGTGTGAAGGACCCCAGCTCCCACATGTGGATCTACGTGCTGCTGGGCAACGCTCTGAGGGGCCTTGGGGAGACCCCCGTCACTCCGCTGGGGATCTCCTACATCGACGACTACGCCCGGGCCGAGAACTCCCCCTTCTACATCGGTACGGGGGGGGGGGGGGGGTCCTTCAGGGACAATGGGCAGCTCTGTTACCCAGAGTGAACCCGTCTCTCTCCCGGGAAGAAAGGTTTTATTATTCTGTGCAGTTATGATCATAACTGCACAGAGAGAGAGAGAGAGTGTTTGTGTGGGTGTGTGTTTGTATTTGTGTGTGTGTGTGTGTGTGTGTGTGCGTGTGCTGGAGAGAGAGATAAGGAGGGAGGAGTAGTGGAAGGTTGTTAGGGAGGGATAGGGAGGAGGTAGGATAGGGGAGAGACAGAAATGGTAGAAGGAGGTAAAGAGGCAGAGAGAGGAGGAAGGGAGAGAGAGCTGGGAGCACAGAGTTAGGAAGGCGGGAGGAAGAGAGAGAGAGAGAGAGAGAGAGAATTATGTGGCATGCAGCAGAACAGACACGGCAGAAATGGAATTTCATATCCATAAGCCTGTTTGAATTTGTCTATAACCCCACAAAAATAAGACTTTTGGACGCACATTGTGGCCGTCATAAAGCCCTCTCCGTCTCCTCCTCTCTGAGGTGAGCCAGGTATAGAGAGGTTCATTATTTAAGGGATCCACTTGAAGTCAGCTCTGTAACCAAGCATCACGTTAGATGGTGATTGGTTAACCTGGTGTCGTTGTGGGGTCCTCAGCGTGCGTGCACACGATCAGCCTCCTGGGGCCCGTGTTCGGGTTCCTCCTGGGATCCGCGTGTGTGCGGCTCTACGTGGACATAGGATACGTGGATCTAGGTGAGAACCTAACAGAGACCCCCTTATCGTGTTCACTGTGTGTGTGTGTGTGTGTGTGTTTTTGTGTGTGTGTGTGTGTGTGTGTGTGTGTGTGTGTGTGTGTGTGTGTGTGTGTGTGTGTGTGTGTGTGTGTGTGTGTGTGTGTGTGTGTGTGTCTGCGTGGTCCATTAATAAGTTCTGTATTATGTCCTTTTGAATTTCATCAATATAGTATTATCCATCAGTACTAGCATGATTATTATATGTGACTACGCTCTGTGAATTACTATAGCATGAAGGGTAACTTGGTTCCGTGACATCCTCCTACCAAGTCCAACTGACCTCTAGTCTAAGGCGGCTCCCAGAAACCACTTTACACGACAGGGGGTGATGAGAGCCTGATTATGCTTGATCTTCGTTTACGATGTCTATGAAGATCAGGGATAATCACCCCTTCATAATCACCCCTTCATAATCCCCCCTATACAATTACCCCTTTCAAGATTGCAATGGCGACGGTGAATCTCACAGTGAACAAAAGCGTCCGCTTGATGACTGAATGGTTCATAAGTTGAGCTTCAAGTCTTTAACGTTTCAGCAAGTGGCCGCGTCCGACACACAGAATAAGGTTTTGTAAATGACTTGTCCAAAATAGACTTGAGTCGAGATTAAACAGAGATGAAACAGAGATGATACAGAGATGAAACAGAGATGAAACAGAGATGAAACAGAGGTGATACAGAGATGATACAGAGATGAAACAGAGATGAAACAGATGATACAGAGATGATACAGAGATGAAACAGAGATGAAACAGAGATGCTCGGTTAGGCTGCTCGTCGACCTGGGGCAGCAAAGCGTTGGCCCTCCACCCCCTCTGAGCCTTGTGGTTGTTTCTCCCCCAGACAGCGTGACCATCTCCCCTAAAGACGCCCGCTGGGTGGGCGCCTGGTGGCTGGGCTTCTTCATCTCCACCGCGCTCCTGCTCATCTCCGCGATCCCCTTCTGGTTCCTGCCCCGCACCCTCCCCAAGCAGGGCCCCCCCGAGGGGGAGGGGCCCCCGACCCACCCCCACGCCATCCAGGAGGGGCTCCTGGAGCTGGACGGGGATGTCCCCCCCAGCCCTGAGGACAGACCGGCCCCCATCCACAAAGGTTAATAGTAATAATGTTAAGTTGATGCTAATAATGTAATGTTTATCTTACACATGTTGTAATATGTTTTTTTTTAATAATGTTCATGTCTGTTGAGTCCTTTCTATCGCAGAATAAAGACAAAAAAATACTATGGGGGTCGAGCGTACTGAAGAAAGCCCTTACATTGCATTATTATGAATTTAACTTAATTTTACGCCAGTACAGGTTTCTATATCGATTTTGTGTGTGTGTGTGTACCTGTGAGTACCTGTGTGTGTGTGTGTGTGTGTGCGTGTGTGTGTGTGTGTGTGCGTGTGTGTCTGTGTGTGTTTGTGTGTGTATCTATTTCCGTGTGTGTGTGTGTGTGTGTGTGTGTGTGTGTGTGTGTGTCTGTGTGTGTGTGTGTGTGTGTGTGTGTGTGTGTGTGTGTACGTGTCTGTGTGTGTATCTAAGTGTGTGTTTGACACACACACATAGAAACACAGTTTCGCTCTTTGGGAGCCATAATCACCTCTCACAATAGGTGAGAGGAAAAGAGAACAAAACGGTGGTCTTTGAGACTGCCGCTTTAAAGGGTGAGAATCATCACAGTCTTGACTTGGAACGGCGCTAGACGTGTGGGTCCTCCTGGATAAAGTTGGTGCTTTTGAACGGGTTCCTCGTTTTGCAGGGCTGCTCCAGTCCCTGAAGCAGCTGTTTGGGACTCCGGCCTACCTCCTGCTGCTCTGCTCCGGGGTACTGCGGTTCAACGCCGTCATCGGCCTCTTCACCTTCAAGGCCAAGTACATCGAGCAGCAGTTCGGACAGTCCGCCTCCCGGGCTAACTTCGTGATCGGTAAGGAGCGAGGAGAATTGGTGTAAAGTAGGAATGCACATTTGAGTCGTATTTAGCTTTAGTTTAGTTTGTTGAGAGATCATCAAGTCTGTCATTGGAAACAAACAAAAGCAACTTTTTTTTTAAATACTTGGGGACTCTGAGCGCCTGTTCGTCTGTTCCGCTGGTTCAGGTGCGCTGCTGTTAGCCTTGTGCTCGCTCACCTGTTCCTGTGGTTCAGGAGTGCTAGCGTTAGCCTAGCGCTCGCTCACCTGTTCCTGTGGTTCAGGTGTGCTCGCTCATCTGTTCCTGTGGTTCAGGTGTGCTAGCGTTAGCCTAGCGCTCGCTCACCTGTTCCTGTGGTTCAGGTGTGCTCGCTCACCTGTTCCTTTGGTTCAGGAGTGCTAGCGTTAGCCTAGCGCTCGCTCACCTGTTCTGTGGTTCAGGCGCTCTGACACTGCCGGTGTTGGCGGTGGGGATCTTCCTCGGGGGGCTGCTGATGAAGAGGTACCGGCTGAGCGTGTTCTCCGGCGCCCTGCTCTCCTTCGTCACCTCCGTCGTGGCCTTCTTCCTCTTCCTCCTGCTCCACCTCGGCACCAAGTGTGAACACGTGGCCGTCGCCGGACTCACCGTCTCCTACAACGGGTGAGAGAGAGACAGAGAGAACGGGCTGTGAAAGGACAGAGTGGAGTTGGAAAAGTTGGTTTCCTCCATTATTGGCAAGAGAGAGAGAGAGAGAGAGAGAGAGAGAGAGAGAGAGAGAGAGAGAGAGAGAGAGAGAGAGAGAGAGAGAGAGAGAGAGGGGGAGAGAGAGAGAGAGAGAGAGAGAGAGAGAGAGAGAGAGGGGGAGAGAGGGGGAGAGAGAGAGAGAGAGAGAGAGAGAGAGAGAGAGAGAGAGAGAGAGAGAGAGAGAGAGAGAGAGAGAGGGGGAGAGAGGGGGAGAGAGGGGGAGAGAGAGAGAGAGAGAGAAGGAGGGAGGAGGAGGGAGGAGTAGTGGAAGGTTGGGAGGGAGGAATAGAGAGGAGGGAGGATAGGGGAGAGACAGAGATGAAAGGAGGAGGGAAGGGGGGAGGAAGATAGAAGGAGGTAGAGAGGCAGAGAGAGGAGGAAGGGAGAGAGAGAGAGAGAGAGAGAGAGAGATATTGACAGATGTGGGAGGCGGAGACATGAGAGGATATAGAGGGGCGGGGAGGTAGGGAGGGTTCCAGAGGGTGAGGGCGTGGCAGTGACTCCTCCCCCTGACCCTTGCAGGACGGCGGGCGTGTGGGGCGGGGACGAGGCGGTGGTGGCCCCCTGTAACCAGGCCTGCTCCTGCCCCCTGGAGGCCTGGGACCCCGTGTGCTCCCAGAGCGGCATCACCTACACCTCGCCCTGCACCGCGGGGTGCCTGGGGTCCTCGGGGAGCGGCAAGGCCACCGTAGGGACGCACACGCACACACACACACACACACACACATGCACACTATGTGTGCCTGTGAGGCCCTTTGAGATGTAAACTGTGATTCAGTGCTTCGACTGCTTGCTGTTCCCCAGGTCTTCCACAACTGCAGCTGCCTGTCCCACTTCTACCCAGAAGGGGGCAGCACCTCAGTGAGCCTGGGCCAGTGTCCCCGTGGCAACGACTGCGTCCGCAGCTTCACCTCCTACATGGCCATCTCTGTCCTTAGCTCCTTCATAAACGCCTTGGGAGGCATGCCAGGCTACATGGTTATCATACGGTACGCTACGCTTACTAGGGCTACATGGTTAGCAAAAGGTATGCTACACTCTCTAGGGTTACATTGTAAGCATCCTCTACACTATCTAGGGCTACATTGTTAGCATACAGTATACTACAGGCCCTAGGGTTACATGGTTAGCAAAAGGTGGGGTCATCCCTATGTTCTCTGGGTCCTATGTTCCCCGGGTCCTATGTTCCCCGGGTCCTATGTTCCCCGGGTCCTATGTTCCCCGTTTTTCCCTAAAAGGGTCATATGTTCCCCTGTAGCAATACATATCGGGGAGCATAGGACCCTTTTTCTGAAAAAGGGTCCTATGTTCCCCGCAATCTATCAATCTTTAAAAATATTTAAACTTTGACGCGACATTCGCGTGATGACAGCCAATCAGCGTTCAACCGGCCAACTCAGTGCAGTGTGCAGTCCGGGGTGAACTGCAGCATGGAGGAGAAATTGATTGTTGCCGTTTGCGACTCCCGGAGCTCTATATATAATAGTATATAATTGTATATAATTGTATAATGATATCACGGCCAAAAGCTCTGTGTGCCTCCGGATGGCCGTAGCGCGGGGAGCTCTCGTAGGGATTGGGCTTCTCGGGGTTTGTTTAGCGGCGTATGAATAGACTGCGTCAGGTTCTCCGACGTCTCTCCCTCTTCCACAAAAGGTAAAGACATGCAATGGTGGTTATCTCAGCCGGAATTTGGCAGTAATGGTGGAAAAAGTAACCGGGGAACATAGGACCCTTTTTTTTTTAAAAAGGGACCTATGTTCCCAGGTCACATACATATCGGGGAACATAGGACCCTTTTTGGAAAAAAAGCGGGGAACATAGGACCCTTTTTGGGAAAAGCAGGGAACATGGGACCCTTTTTTTTTAAAAAGGGTCCTAGGGTCCATAGGACCCGGGGAACATAGGACCCGGGGAACATAGACACGCTCCCCAAAAGGTATCCTACTCTACCTAGGGCTACATGGTTAGCATTCTCTACATTATCCTAGACATTATCCTGTAATCCGAGATAGTTTAGCATACCGTATGCTATCCAAGAAGCCGTAGAGAGTGTAGCATACGGTATGCTACACTCTCTAGGGCTATATGGTTAGCATAAGGTATACTGCGTTATTTGGGTTACATGGGTAGAAATCAGGTTAGGTTCACATTTGCTTAGCTAGAATAATAAACATATGGTACAAAAGGGGCTCCATTCATATAGCTAAATGGTTAGCATGCAGTAAGGTCACACAG